>NC_068368.1:24953688-25253688 GCF_020536995.1 Dreissena polymorpha | reverse complement strand
TCAGAAATCCCAGTACTGTTTGCTCAGAAATCCCAGTACTGTTTGCTCAGAAATCCCAAGTACTGTTTGATCAGAAACTGCATTAGCACAAAATGGCGTCTTCAAGGGACCACAACTTGTGTCACTGATTTACAATGTGACAGCTAACGAGAAGAATAAGTTATACAATTTACGTAATTCTTTAAGTCTGTTGTGTTTTCTAGGACTGACTAGTTTACAGCCGAAATTTCTATGTATTGAGAAGCGGATAAAATAAGCTCATTTGTTTGTAATTATTGCAATTCACGTGGGGTTACTTTCTGATTGGTCACACCGAAGTGGAACTTATGTTCAGTATTTTTTCTGGCGTTTATGACTTCCAAACGCTTGAACCGAATACTATTTTAGAAAGTGTTTATACGGACACAAATGCTGTCGTCTGCGTTTCAAAAATCTCCATGCAAATTAATGAATTCGTTAAGCGTGACTTGATAATACCGAAGAAAACAATTAATGTGATTGATTGCGTTGTAAATTATTCACGTATTAGATTATTAATCGCATATGTCGCTTAAAGAGCTATTCTGCGGGCCTTAGACAAACATTTACATAAAATTATTGGCGTCGCTCTGGAGCGCGGCGACTAGTATGTAATGCATTTTTTTCGCTTATGGGAGGAGCAGTTATTGTACGGATCAATGTATGTATTTTTGTTTTAAGAATATCTTGCATAGTGGTGATTTTTTGTGTAAATTAGTGATTTTTTGTGTAAATTAGTGTAAATAAGTACTGCATTTGTGCCTATTATATTTATTACTACATTTATTGCCAGAAATGCAAAGTTAATTCCTTTAATTAATAGCTAAACACAGGGACTGGGCACTAGTAAAAGATCACAGGGACTGGGCAAATACGCGAACCGGTGAAACTTTTTAAATAAATAGTCAATATTTTTGTCTAAAACTTTCAACAGTCGCCGTGGTGTAGTGGATGAGGTGTCCGCCTAGCAATCTGGAGTTGGTGGGTTCGATTCTAAGGTGGGGAGCTTTTTTTTTAATATATTATTAGTTTTATTTATATATATTATATTATATTATATATTTTTTTTTTATTATTATTTTAAATAGAATTTAAAAATACTGCGTTTTAATGCGACCTAAATACAACTTTGCACATTTTTATTAAAATTAATGGATACCGCGTGGTGACAACGTTAATTAAAATTTCCTACATCTCTTAAATATCTTATAAAAAATACACGTGTTTTTATATTAACAAATAAAAGCAAACAACACATCTATTTTGCATGTATTTTTGTTGTTGTTTATGGTTGTGTATCATAGGCCCTAAGTACTATCCCTACCACATATAGAGCGCGAAGCGCGACACGTATTATTGATTGTAACAATGAGTTGTGATAAAGGAAGCAGCCGCTTATCAAGGAGGAGCTGTGTCCCAGCAACCCGTTTCCCTAGAGTCAAGCACTCCTCGGAGTTTTTTTTTAGAACCACGTATAGAGCGCGAAGCGCGACACGTATAACTATCCAGGTGGTATGGACCCTTTGGTATGGACTTTTTTAAGTGACACTATCAATGCGCATTTTGTGAGATGAAGCAGATTTTTAAAAACCTGCACAGTTCTGTTCCATTAATGAAAATTGCACACGGATGCCTGTAAAAAAGGAAACCAATGTTAATAAAATGAACTATGGAATATTTGGGGGTTACAACACAAAATCATAGATAATGGTTATTTGGGGGTTATAACACAACATCATAGATAATGGTTATTTGGGGGTTATAACACAAAATCATAGATAATGGTTATACCAGTATCTTTTTCTATTTTGATTAAAATAATCGGCCAATATATTAATATTTACAGTAGAAAAAAAATCGTTCCATGTGACTTCATTGTGTGCCTTTTACACTGAAATTCCCGACGCCCTTTGATGCTTTGCATCAATACTTATCTTCGTCATAATTGCAAAGCATTTAAGTTGCGTCTTCATTTTAGCGCCTTTGTACACAGGGAGCGGTTTATATTACGTCAAATAAATACTAAACGTACATATAGACGTCCGGTATATAGATACCCGTAACAGTAAAATTGTACCCATCTCTACATTAGATTTGATTTTCTGTAATATCTGTTATTATGCATTTTTGTCAATTCCCATTAAAAATTTGCAAAGATGTTTCCTGAGTTATTTCAAGCACATTTTGGAGTGCTTTAGTCATAGGTTTCTCAAAGGTGTTAACTCGATTACCCATCTCCTCTATCGATATAGTACAAATGTGCTTTTAAATTGGTAAAAATGTATTACCTAAACCGTGTCTGATGGACGCTGAAGTTGGAACACTTTTATCTAAAGGATACATATATATTATTTAGTTTTTATTTCATGACTCATAAACCATAAATACAGTATTTCACATATTTTGAATATGTGTCGTGTTCTGTGTAAACTGGGCATAATGCATGTGCGTAAAGTGTCGTCCCAGATTAGCCTGTGCAGTCCGCACAGGCTAATCAGGGACTTCACTTATCGCTTGTATGACATTTTTTCGTTCAAATGAAGTCTCTTCTTAGCAAAATTCCAATTGAGGCGGAAAGTGGCGTCCCTGATTAGCCAATGCGGACTGCACAAGCTAATCTGGGACGACACTTTACGCACATGCATTATGCCCAGTTTTCTCAGAACACACCTCAGATTGTTACCGTTTCTTGAAAGTAAACATTACATCCCATAACGACGACATGCAATCTTTTAACCAGGAAACAGTATCAAGCCACTACTTAGCTGACGCTGACATTTACAAAGGGTACAGATTATGCTGCAATTACCTTATTGCTATATTCATATTAATAAATGGAGAATCAGTAGTCACGCAATAGATATATAGAGGATATAAACTATTAAGCTAATCGGACCGAAGCACATGAAACATATAGGAAACTATGTATATGGCTTATAGATACATTTCTTACTATGATATCATCGTAGATATATGTACTGTGCCAAATACATCAAAATTCTTCATAATTGTAGCTGCTTTATGCGAAAATGGGACTAATGCAATATATAGCCATCGTAGCTCTAGAACCGCCTGCGAAGACTGGTCTGGGATCGTATTCCAGATGCATCTTAAGTTAAATTTTATTCTTGTCCTTATATTGGGAAATTTTCTTAAGTGTTTCATTTCATATTGCAATAGATTGTCATCAAGATATACATTTAATAACATCATTATGCCAATGTTATTATAGGAATACCCTAAATAACATGTGTTTCCTTATTTAGTAAAGAAATACAAAACATTGTAAGTTTGAACTTACGTGAAATTGTTTAAGAAATGACTTAAGATGTTTCTGGAATACCACTGCATGAGCTACATTGTCCAATATAAAGCCGCCCAATTTTTCGTTGGCTTATTAGCGGAAAGGGCAGCTCCAGACCAAACTGCGCGGATGCTTATAAGGTATAAGAGATATTTTCGCACTCAGCGGCTGACACAAGCATTGGGTATTTTGACCATGGACAATTTCTTCATCAATAGTGGGACAATATTTTCACAATCATTATGACTGTGTGTGGATTGTCGACCGAGTTATCATATGCCCAGATATAAACGTACTTAATTGAACTTAAGAAGGATAATTTATTAAACGATGCTATTAAATGGATGGTGTCGTCAAACCCCCAGTAGTCAGCATTCACCGTTCCGCGACAGTCCTCAGCTTGTGAAATTTTTAATTTTGTGTTATATTGTAACGCCATATTAATAATAAAAATACGCAAATCTTCAGCCACTTTCGTATACAGGAAGAGTTCATGGTATGAGCTCCGACAAGTTTTCTGTTGAACAAACGTGTACTAAGTGAAATAATGCCGAATGAATGCTCCATTTATTCAATGTTAAAGTCCCCTTTAGAGTTGGATTCGAACAAACTGTCCGTCTAAAGTTGACGTTTGAACCAACTGTTTCTTTAAAGTTGATGTTTGAACCAACTGTCCCTTTATTGTTGACGTTTGCCTTAACAGTTCCTTTAAAGTTGACGTTTGAACCAAATGTCCCTTTAAAGTTTAAATTTAAATTAACTGTCCCTTTAAATTTGACATTTGAACCAACTATCCCTTTAAAATTTAAAATTTGAACAGACTGTCCCTTGGAAGTTGACATTTGAACAAATTATTCCATTATTTTTTGCATTTGAACTTACCGTCCCTTTAAAGTTGACATTTAAACCAACTGTCCCTTTAAAGTTGACATTTTGGTTCACTTGTCAAATCGCTCAATTTTGCACAACTTGAAGAGTTCAATGTAAAAATGTACGACTACTGATAGTGACGATGGCAAAATGGGTCGACAGGAAAACCAACGATTAAACCCACACTTAGGTTATCAACTACACGAAAATATCATTAAAATAATTTATCAGTCGACGTTTTCATGTACATTAATAATGTTTGTTTTTTGAAGATATATATCCATTATGAAAACAGTTTTAAAGTTTTAAATTAATACATAAAGTATCAATTATTTTTGCATCAGGCATGTGCATGTTATGTGTTTTTGGTACTGAACGGAACGCTGACGAACTTTCTTTCCAAAGATATTGCTTTTCCTTCGTGTACCGACATTTCTTAAAGCTGTGGTTATTGACTACAAGATATATGCTTCATTTTATGCTTTCCGGTAGATTATAGTGAAATATCAGTGAATGAAAAGTAATAACTCACTGTTTCAAAATTATCGATAATTTATCTGTTTTACTGTGAAATGACGATGTTTTTTTATGTCATTATTGTGCGCTTAATTTTCAGTTTAAATATAAAATGATTATTTGTAAGCATAAATTAAATAACATTTTGTATTTATTTATATACATTTTCGATCTACATGTTTATGTGAATATATGTTTTTATGTGATAATCAAAGCTAATTCATTGTGTTTTAAAGTCTGCTTAAGTGGAAATATCGTTACAATACTGATCTATTTAATATAGGGTATAACCTCCAATTTTGAATAATATATTTATATTTAATGTTTTTCTGGGGTTTAAAGGGCATATTGGTGTTTTTTAACCGATTATTGATTGATTTAAATAAACATTGCGGGAAAAAAACTAAATCAAAAGAAAATGGTGTTCGGTATATTATCGAAATATATTCAATGATGTTAATAGAAACTATGCCATTCGTAAAAGTATTAATTTCTAAGATCACTAGTGATTAAGACTCGATTATCTTCCCAAACCATAAGATATCCTTTATTTTTGTTCAATTACAGAAAAAAGCATTGTGACAAATATTTCATGCTACTCGATTACGGTCATGACATGTGCGTTATCATCTTTATGAATCAGACGACGTTTTGGCGCCGATTTTTGTGTTTGGTGTCATGTCTATATTTCAAACAAATGATAAAGCGTTCTACTTTGAATATTAGCAATACGAAACGATTATTCAGCCCATATGAAGGTCACATTGCTATTTCGCATTTTTAAGACAACAGTAAAGGGAACATTTTCTATGAAAACTTTTAACTTAAATTCGATAGTTAATCAGAATCTACAAATTATCATTATTGTAATTGATACGTTTGTAGCATGCATTTTTTACTTAATAAAACGGTATATTTTAGGACATGCATATTTTTGAATTTATAATGTTCAATTAACGTAAAGCGCCCAATCACAAATAAAACCCATTTAAATGCTCCCAGTTTTTTTAGCGCGTGCCATCTTTATAGCATTTTGAGAGCTTTCTGACAAGCAACGAATGTTTATGGACCAATGATCGTTAATTTTAACGCTATAAACTTAACATCTTTAGAAAACGAGAACCGGTTTAATGACACTGAATCTACACATCTAATTAGTGATTGGATGCGTATCATACGTCGCTGATTGCATGCGTATCACGCGTTGCTGATTGCATGCGTATCATACGTTGCTGATTGCATGCGTATCATACGTCGCTGATTGCATGCGTATCACACGTCGCTGATTGAATGCCTATCACACGTCGTTGATTGCATGCGTATCACACATCGCTGATTGCATGCGTATCACACGTCGCTGATTGCATGCGTATCACACGTCGCTGATTGCATGCGTATTATACGTCGCTGATTGCATGCGTATCACACTTCGCTGATTGCATGCGTATCACACGTCGCTGATTGCATGCGTATCACACGTCGCTGATTGCATGCGTATCATACGTCGCTGATTGCATGCGTATTATACGTCGCTGATTGCATGCGTATCACACGTCGCTGATTGCATGCGTATCATACGTCGCTGATTGCATTATTGAGCCTCGCTTTGCGAAAGATGTTGTGCCAGATAAGCTTTTGCAGTCCGTACAGGCTAATCAGGGGCGAAGTTTTCCGTCTAAACTGGATGATTTCTAATAAGATATATTTCCTTTAATTAACCAATTTATGCCTAGTGGACTCTCCCATCCTTATAAATTGGATCAATTTATTTCCAAAATTAGGGATGTCTGGTATATTTATTTCTATAATTTGAATATTTCTTACAGAAATTCCTTTAGGCAAACAGCGCAGACCCAGATGAGACGCCGCATCATGCGGCGTCTCATCTGGGTCTACGCTGTTTGCCAAGGCCTTTTTTTCTAGACGCTAGGCATCAATGGGTTAAACGAAAAATACGATAAAAGCGGAACGTGTTCAACCTCAGGCTAGTCAGGGACGACGCTTTCCGACTTGACAGGATTTATGCAAAGAGGCTTCTTTAAAACGAAAAGGGAAATCTGGGACGACCCTTTACGCCCATGCATTGAGACCGGTTTTCCCAAAGCGAGACGCATATAATTTGTTTGTTATTGGATTTTTATGTAGTCTAAGATTGGCGTTCAATCGTGGCAATAAATGAGCAAAAACGGTCGAGATTTGTTGTACTATTCATTCGGGCAAAAGGTCTGTTATTAGTTTTTCAACATAGAAAGCGTCGTAAAATCATTTTATGTTTCAGAATAAACTTTTTCTATTTATGTTACAAAAGCGCGATGCAATTCATAAATTATAAAAAACGTCGAGTACATGAAACTGATAAGGAATGTGGTTAAGTACTTAATATGCATAAAAATCGCCAATTTCCTGCTCCTAATTTTTTAAATAAAGTTGCGTTTGTTGATTCGGATAAATTGTCCTATTATGACAATTGATAGTTAACCAATAATAACAAAGGAATTATCTTTCAACAATCTTCTACTTTCTATTGATGTTGAATCAGTAAATTACCATCACCAGTGAAATGAGGCATGTGCCAAACGAACGAAAAAATTCCGGGATCGGGTGATAAGGCCAAGGAATAACTGATGACTAACAGACGACAACCATCGTCCGACGGCCGTCAACGATTGTTATATTCGATGATAATTATAATGTTCTTTATAAAAAGCATCAGTTTTAATATTATGTAACAATACGGCAACTGGTGAGAAATATCATTAATGAATATTGATTCGGAATCAGTAACGACAATTTATAATTATCGTTAGTTTCAATACTCGCGCGTATTCATCAGCACGTGCCTTGGTTAGGTGATAACCCGCGTGTAATAGACGGCACGAGCAGAGCGATGTTAACAGTTGTCATTATGCAGACGGCGTTAAAAGTGATAAATTCAAAGTTTATTTTGTCAAACTAAGGGATTTCCAAATAAAGACTTTCGTGATTTTCTTTGAAAAATAGTAAGTCATGAGTACATTGGCAATGTAAGACATACGCTGTGTATTGATTAAATCATCAAATCTTAAGCAAATATTCATACAGAGTTTAATTAGAACGTCATTCGAGCAGATATCTGGAAAAATCGGGCTTAATGCAAGTGCTTAAAGTTTTCTCTTGTATGGTATTTTTTCGGTTAATAGAACTCCTTCCTAGCATAAATCTATTTGGCGGAATGTGTCGTCACATACTGGGCGATAGTAAGGCATATGCATTACGAATACAATTTCATATGGTATGAGCCTACGCTTTATTGTCCCCTACTGGTTTCACCGGAGGGGAGCTTTGGTTTGCGCTCTGTGCGTCTGTGAGACTGTCTGTCTGTCTGTCACACTTTTCTGGATCCTGCGATAACTTTAAAAGTTCTTCATATTTTTTCATGAAACTTGAAACATGGATAGATAGCAATATGGGCATTATGCACGTCATTTCATTTTGTTCCTACGTCAAAAATTATGGTTGCTATGGCAACAAATAGACTAGAAATACTGCTGAAAATGGTGGTTTTCTGGATCCTGCGATAACTTTAAAAGTTCTTAATATTTTTTATTAGAAACTTTCAACATGGATAGATGGCAATATGGACATTATGCACGTCATTTAATTTTGTTCATTCGTCGAAAATTCTGGTTGCTATGGCACCCCCCCCCCCAAAAAAAAAAAAATTCTGAAAATGGTGGAATTTCTGACTATAGTGGAGCCGGCAGGGGACCATATTGCTTGATAATAGCCTTGTTTATCATATTATTCGTAAAAGTAAGACATTGACATAGATTCACATTACAATTTGCAAACATTCAAGTTAACCCATTTACGACTAGCGTATAGAAAAAAGGTCTTGGCAAACAGCGTAGAACCATATGAGACGCCGCATGATGCGGCATCTCATCAGGGTCTGCGCTGATTGTTTAAAAGAATTTCTGTAAGAAATATTCTAAATATAGAAATAAATATACTAGAGGTCCCAAATTTTGGAAATAAATTGATCCAATTTAGGATGGGAGAATCCACTAGACATAATGGGTTAAACAATATTCATTAGCGAATCAACGCGTACGTGTAATAAGGCGATTGCTGAATAAAAAACAACAAAACGTGGTATGTTTTGTAAAGCAAAACAATATGACAGTAATTATATGTTGATAATAAACAACTTTTAAACAAAACACAACTGGTTTGGACCCTCAGTTTAGCCAAAGGGTTTGGACGCAACGCAGATAAGCTTTGAAAATTAACGAAAACATTATGTTTTTTGTTAGTTTTCTGTTGTTGTTTTTATGCCAAAGAAACAGTATCATCCTTTGATCAAAACGACAATTATTTGAATAAGTTTGTATAAAGTACGCCGTTATGGTTGAATTGTATTCGCTGAATGATAAACTAAGTTTCAGATATCCAGCCGTTAATTTTTCTCGAGCGAACTTCAAATCATTTCAAGGGTCATGTTTCAAAGGGAACCTCGACGATCCCGGGCCTGTAAATAGCTGCTTAAAAATATGTATTTACATTTAAAGGCCCTATAAAGGTGACAAATCCAATTATTATGCATATAAACTGGTCTAATTTTTACCGGATTACAGTTACTCTTGCATAAAAATGCTAATAACACAGCTTAGGTGCAACGTTGTCAAGAATTATGGAAGATATACCCGTTTGATAATTGGAAGAAATGTTTACAACTTTACAACTAACGTGATGTGAAGCCTCAAAGCGGTGACGTATGCTAAAATAGCCGGAAGAAAATTCAATTTTAATTCTATTTTAAACAACTTTTTCCAGCAGAAAGTAACTTATTTGATCACTGAAAACGTTTGAACCATTTAGAAGAGACCTACTTTGTGAGTGATACCGGAAAACGTTGAAAATCAACGATATATTTTTGTTGACCTGAGTCACTTTCACTTTCCCGAGTAAACAGCGATGTAAATAAACTGATTGTTTGTAAATACAATTGACTTGGAGGACACTGTATTTTGAGCTCAAAACAAGTTGTATTGCTCTTTTTTCTATGGTAATTTCCAATAGCATATACATATTGTTTTTTGATAACCTTAATAAATAAAATATGAAAAAAATATTTAAAAATCGGTAAATAATTACGGATCGTTACCTTTATTTGGCCTTTAAGAACGCCCTTATTAGCATTCTCCTCCAACAGTAAGGTAGTTGCTCTATACTTGATTATATACTTTGAAAGACGAAACACGGATGTCTTGATATATTATTGCAAATTTAAAAACCTGATGTGTGGGGGTGGGGGTGGGGGTGATAGCAAGAGCAGATTGACATGTGAAACCGCAATCGTAAAACATCGGCTATCTCCGGAATCCTCCTTAAGAAATCGCCTGCTGATCCAGAGTGGTAAAACCGAAGGAAATCAGCTTCCAAGAAACGGCATAAACACGTTTAAGGTGCAGTCGTTTCAGTATAATTTTGTGTTCATAACTTTATGAGTTAATACATCTTGACTCCTTACATAATATACAAGGCTTGCAATTTTACCACTCGCAGTACAGTAACGATTGAAGAAATCAGTATTAAATGATTTTAATCAGATGAACGGGGACGAAAAACCAGGGCCCGTATTCACAAACTCATTCTTACACTTAAGACTAAAGATAAGACTTTATTTCAAGAAAATCTGTAAGAGTTCAGAGTTTGAATCTATGAATACTATACATTTTGCTCTTGTAATTGATAAATTGTTCAAAATGATGAAATAGTGTTGTTAAGGGTTTTGAATTTCGTGTCATACTAGTAATTAAATGTATCATAATATTTGAAAGAAAAACAGATTAAAAACCGTGTTTTTAATTAAGTAGAATTTAAACCTTATAAAAGCAATCGCCGTTACTTCACAAAATATGACGACAACAACAGAACTCTCCAAATTATTCAATCGTTTCGCGTTGCAACGCTTTATAATTTTCAGGTTTTTAAATCGTCAATAGATGCATATAATAGATATTTTAGAGCATGGTAAATGTTCAGTATTGATGTTTCCTCACAAATATCATAACTAAAACGAAAATGTGCGAATCTGAAACTTTTTTTTCAATTTTGTCAATTTACCAAAAGGTGAAAAGGCCCCTTTAAAACAAGTATTGTTGTGCCGTTGTGACAGCGTTGGCAGCCTGAGGCACAAACAAGAAAGAGTCATTGATGGTTGTCGATACAATTTGCAAATGCATTACGCTGAACTGATGATACTGCTATTAGCATATCAATATTAATTTTGATTTATTGCGTTGTTAATTATTCACGACTTGGTGAAACAATAGCATATGTCGCCTTTAAAGCCATGTTGGCAACAAAGCATTTACATAAAATCACATGACTTATCATAGCGCAATGTAATTGAAATTGTACAAGCAAGTGATTATTTTACACACTAGTAATATTCTCATAGACGCGCAAAAACTGACCGAATGATGTTGATCAAGTAACCTAACAACTTTATAAAATCCCGTCACTCTAAAATTAATTTATATTTCATATTACCAACACACTTCTTTTCTATCTTGCTTTGTCGCACAACCGCCCCTAATACTTGGCCCGGAAACTCTGCAATAGCTTAACCTTTACAAAATGTAACCGCACAAATTCATTTTCATGGCAGAAGAAATCACCATTAGAGCACATTCATGCCTTGTATTTAGGCAATGCAGGTAATTGCCATGGACTCCTACCCAGTAATGGTGCAATTTCGTGTAGTGCCTATTGGGTTGTATTCATATGATTCGTGTTCAAAGAAAACTGGACATTATGCATGTGTGTAAAGTGTCGTCCCGCACAGGCTAATCAGGGACGACACTTTGCGCTTAAATTAGATTTTTGCTAAGAAGAGACTTCAATTAAACAAACAATGTTATAAAAGCAGAAAGTGTCGTCTCTGATTAGCCTGTGCGGACTGCACAGGCTAATCTGAGACGACACTTTACGCACAAGCATTATGCGCAGTTTTTTCAGAACGCGACATATATTGACAATTGAAAATCCACATTCACGCGACGGATGGAGGAGGAAGAAGATAGCAGACTCTTGAATCGAACGTAATGGACCTATAAGGGAAATCCATATAAGAAATATCGTACAATATTTATATACTCTTTACACATAAGCATACACGGATATTCGAGCATGTACAATAAACATTTTTATTTACATGTTTCGATAGCTGAACGTTGTCGCAGTAACTAAAATAACTGAGGCGATGTTTACAACTAGGAAACAACACGACTTTCTAAATAGCTTCGGAAATATCAAAATGACTCGCCCACTTTTCAGAAAAAAAAGCTATAATGTCAGGACGTTTTATGTTAGTTTAAATGTAAACTTGCAGAAGCTACCGGTCCCATCCACCACTTGATATGTCTTTGCTCCGAACAGACAATGAGTCCAGGTACCCCTTAGTAAATATTATAATATAATGTTATTGAAAATTAGAATTTAAATATCGCTAAAACTGACTGTGCTACGCTCTTGCATGACAACTGTTTCTACTAAATTTAACAACTTATTAAAAATCACGAACAGGGTCATTTTATTATTATTAATATTATTTTATATTATTTAATTATATTATTAATTATAGTTCGTAACTCAGTAAAGTTACATATAAGTGCTTATATAGTGTGATTTAATAATTTATTTTCAGATACAATCATTCCTTATATTGCAGTCTCATATATTTAAATGTTTATATGTTGAATTACGATTTTCATGTCGCATTATTATGACAAAAAGCTGTTGTTGACACATTATATAAATATGTAATTTAGTTTCTTTTACATTATATATAAAATATATTATAAAAATAGTAGTTATGTAGTCGATTCACTACTGCTTTATTCTCAATAAACTTTGTATTTCCGTACAGCGTCTGTAAGCAACATAAAACGTAAAAGCGACTATCATAATATTAAAACTTCGAAACTATTCCAACGTTGATTTTTTAGCCTGTGCCGTCACCACAACAGTTCGAGAGCTTGCTGTTAGGCAACGAAAGTTGAATAAAGATCGGTAATTTTAACGCTATAAGTATAAACTTAACATAATAAGAAAGCTAGAACAGGTTTAATGATAGCGCGGATTTATTATATTCATTCGATACTCACGGTTTATTTCAAGTAAATTGATTCAAGAAACTTAGATGAAAAAATGATTCCAATGAAGTACATACGGTTTTTTATATGATCGTTGTTAAAAGTTTTAATGTTATGTTTAGATCGTATTTGAAAACTTTTTAAACAACCTATTCACTTTTCTGCGCTCCAAGATTTTCTACAACTCACATATAACGTATATAACGGTAAATTGATGAGTCGTTGAATACATATGATGAAGCACTTAAAAATACAAATAATAACATTGTTTTAATACTATTTGATATGTTATACCCTGTTAAACAATAGCTGAATACGACTTGAATATTTGAAAAGCAAATGCTTAATTATGAAGAAAATTTAAACAAAATCAATTACTTGTACGTATGTTGCATATTAAGTGTTCCATACACATAATTGGAAGTGAACGGGGTAAACATCCGCAAATACAGGCACCGATATTTTTTAAGAACAAGTTTTAATGCATCTGAACATCACGAGAAAATGTTCGATTTTACAATATAGAAGTACTATCAGAAATGACCTAGTTAAATATATAAACGTTACAATTATATATCATTCTTTTGTTAACCGTTGTCCTTTTTCTTTCAAACTAATATACTATGTAAGCTTGGTGACATTTAATGTTTAGAAAATGAAGTGGGCTTTCCTACAATTTATTAAATACAGAAATGATACATTTGGTAAGCGTAAACTGCTGCAATTCCTTAAATGAACGGCTTATTTGATAAGGGTTGACTGCTGCAATTCCCTAGAGGAATGGCTAATTTTTGGTAAGGGTTGATTGCTGCAATTCCCTAGAGGAACGGCTTATTTGGTAAGGGTTGACTGCTGAAATTCCCTAGAGGAACGGCTTATTTGGTAAGGGTTGACTGCTGCAATGCCCTAGAGGAATGGCTTATTTGGTAAGGGTTGACTGCTGCCATGCCCTAGAGGAATGGCTTATTTGGTAAGGGTTGACTGCTGCAATGCCCTACAGGAACGGCTTATTTGGTAAGGGTGGACGGCTGAAATTCCATAGAGGAAAGGCTTATTTGGTTAGGATTGGCCACTGCATTTCCTAGAGGAACGGCTTATTTGGTAAGAGTTGACTGCTGCAATGCCCTAGAGGAACGGCTTATTTGGTAAGGGTTGACTTCTTCAATTCTCTTCAAGAAGTGCTCATTTGATACGGGTTGCTTCTACAATACCAACAAGAATTGCTATTTTGGCAAGGATTGACTGCTGCAATTCCCTAGAATAATTGCTTATTTGGTACGGGTTGACTTTTACAATTTCTACAAGAATGGCTAGTTGGGCAAAAGTTGACTACTGCAATTTCTTACAGGAATGGCTGATTTGGTACGGATTGGCGTCTGCAATTTCCCACAGGAATGGCTGATTTGGTACGGGTTGACGTCTTCAATTCCCTAAAGGAATGGCTAATTTGGCAAGGGTTGCCTGCTGCAGTTCCCTAAAAGAATTGGTATTTTTCACGGGATACTTCTTCAATCTCTACATGAATAACTAATTAAGTTAGGGTTGAATACTGCAATAACCTACTGGAATGGCTAATTTGGTAAGGATTGACCACCGCAATTCCCTACATGAATGTCTACTTTGGTAAGGGTTGACAACTGCAATTCCCTACATGAATGTCGAATTTGGTAAGGGTTTACTAATGTAATTTCATAGATGAATGGCAAATTGTTATGGCTTTACTGCTGCGATTCCCTTTATGTATAGCGACTTTGGTAAAGGTTTACTTCTACAATTCACTACACGCATGGCTTATTTGGTAAGAGTCGGTTACTGCAATTCACTTCAGGACTATATAATTTGGTAACGGTTGACTACTGAAATGCCCTTTTTGGTAAGGTTTAACTGATAATATTGCATTCAGGAATGAAGCACAATGACAATCGGAACAAATCAAATATGGACTGCGAAATGAAGGATTGCATAAACTCTCCTGATAACGAGTGTACTAATATTATTGTTATATGAACAGATAAGCAGCCGTATCTTAAGTCAATATGCACTCTAGATAACCCCGTTAGATATTGTTGTCCCAGTTCTAGTGGGAACACAACAGTTATATGTATCAAAACAATTTGTGGACACAAACACATATACTAAAGTAACTATGTAGGTTAAATTTGTTACATATACAATAGACCGACTTAGTAACAATTTTAAATGACAAACGATGATGTAACGATATAGAATTTACCTATGTGATATGATCCGTTCATCGTTTATTAACAGAGCATATGACAGCATGTTAGCAATGTCACACATGTTTAATACTGTAAAGTGTTCCCTAGAGGAACGGCTTATTCGGTAAGGGTTGACTGCTGCAATGCCCTAAACTATACATATTAACGCACATTGGAGCTTTTGACCAGACTGCGACATTTGCAAGATTGTCTGAAGCAACGCTGGATGCATATGTAATAATGCACATTTTCGCATGACGCTGCTCATAAATAAGCAGCATTCTCATAATGATGCATAACATTTTTAGCATGGCACTTACTTCTTTATAGAAATGCTTCGTCGATTTTTTCGGTAGTATGAAATTACATTGTGGTAAATTATGGCATTACTGTGGTAAATAATGGCAGTATTAATACTACATGCGCTGTCAGCATTCATTTGTTTCAAAACAAAGTGTCAATATAACCGTATGTATGCATTCTAACTGTGTCAGCACTGTTAAGATGTGCTTTTACATATTTAAGTTATACGTAATCATTTGATACAATCAAACAGCCAATATCAGGTTTTACAAATTAATGCTATCATTCAATCAATGCAGTGACATATTTGATAAATATTCTTAGCACGTCAAGAATCATATCTATAAACTGACATACAAAGCATGGAAAAATATTCAAACCAAAGTTGAGTATTTACATTGCATCGCACGATCAAACTGATATCACGTCACGACAGATTTGCCTGCGTTGTGATGTGTTGACGACAATAACAGCGTACCACTGACAACTTGTAATGTATCTAGAGTGGGCTCGTGAAATACAATAAAATATTATTTGTCTTTTTCCGAATGCTGTTGGAACAATTTGTCAAAAATAACATAATTCATAACATCAAATATTGTCTCTAATCTAGCATGTTATTAATTTTAAAATTGTGTCACATATTTACTCTTTAAATACAGTAAAAAAGAAAGTAATTTAAAAAAAATTCTCACGCAATTGTGCCCCTTGTTTTGAAGTATGAAAATATAATGACTTTTATCACATACCATACCCTGTTTCCCATGTAATATAACCATTACATATATTTTTTTATGTTACACATGTGTAATATACTTTTTAAGCGTTTTCATGGGCGTATTTTTCGTTTATTGACCAATCCCATGTTGTTATTTTGCTGAAATGACGTTGCAACGTCAAATGCCGTCACGAAATGTAAACAACATTCGGGATTTATCATTATGTTTGCGTAAATATTTATTTAATTTGCTTATTTTAAAGCATGTGATAAAAAAGATCTGATACTCTTTGTCATATCATACCATATTTTAAACTCGTCCAGAAAATTCGTTAGTAACCTCGCCAAAAGCTCGCTTACTAACAACATTCCTGAACTCGTTTAATAAAATATGGTATGATATGACAAGTAGTGCCAGATCCTATATATTTATTTAAAATATCAATAAAGTATCAATGTGAAATAGAATTGTTCACGATGATTGTATGAGTGTATTTCGAGGTTTATGATTCCGCGTCTGAGGTTGCAATATGAGTTGACCCGGAGTGTGTCCTAGTCCACGTGCCTAATTTACTTACTAGACATACGAAAGTTGGGTAAAACATATATTAAAGGTGCAATTTTATCTTATTGTTATTGAAAAATATTTTAACCGTTTGGAGTGGTTTATTATTCTGGGCTAAGCCGAAGTACCCGGTGGAAATCCCACTAGTCCGGTATAGTAAACATAAAAACATGCTTCTAGGATCTGGGATTGTACCCGGATCGCCTTACTCGCCCTAATTGAGAAACGCTAACTGGGCAGCTAATTTTGACGAAGACGTTTCATAGAATCATGTAATCAGCTATGAAAGCATAAACATGGTGACATGTAAAATACCAAATTGTATCATATTTAGTAAGACAATGGTAGAACAATACAAGTCCGTACAATTCACAAGTATGGCTTTAACATAATGATGTCCCCAAATAATAATATATATATCATAGTGAGGTTTCTATACTGATTCTATAAAGCAGGATCATCGAAAATGTTCACATGTCGAAAATTCCTTTTGTCATGTTTGTTTCTTAAGAAAATACGAAAGAAAGTGTTAAACTTCTTTAGTTTTTGACCAAGAGCGTCATCGGTGTTGGGCTATCGCATTACTTGATATTGCAAAGGTCTTGAAGATAGTCGAATCTATGAATAAAATGAGTACAGTTTTCTTTTTTAAAGACAAAGGACCACCGCTACAATATATTATATATGGCTCAACCTTTCTATTTTGTTATCTCTACCGAAATATATTATCAATGACAAAGAGGTTCATTTCCAATGGAAGAAAACCAACATCCTTTGCAAGAAATGATATGCTGTTTTCTTATTTTAATCACTAAATATTAGCATAACCCTGGGGTGAGTGGTCGAATCAAGCAAACACTTGGGCGTTAATAAATGAAACTTTGTCCTTTACTCCATAAACAAATACGATCATCAATTTGTTATCAATGTTTTTACTCAATTGTCTTCGAAGTATTAAAATTAGCAAACAATCATCAAAGCTAATATCACATATAGTAAAATAAATTAACCATTAACACGTAACGGTACGTGTATAGAATCGTCCCTTACAAATGCCGACCCATCATAACCAACACCGTATATAATTAAAAAAAAATGCTTCAATATTCGAATCTTGTTAGCTGATCAGTGAAGAGGTTCTTCGTTTTACAAGTCTTTGTTTACGGACACACACACACACGGACAACCGTCCAATTGGAATTCGGTATATCCCTCTCTTCTATGTTGAGAGTGTTTAAAAATTAGTAAGCTTATTGCACCATTGTGATCAAATAACTGTTAATTGGTTTGTGCTTATAAGTCCGTAGATTACACTTATGCAATAGATGGTCGAAAGAGAGCCGTAACATATATTCGTGTTTTAATAAAACCAGTTCACTGATTAATTTTTTCATAAACACATAAGCACATTCTCGCAGTTTAAAGCAAACTGCTTTGATTGTGTACGTCAACTTTTTAAGTCTTAAAATCCTCAGTCAAGAAGTTGGTATGCCGTGGTTTTATGGACAATTAATCATGGTTCATTCAGACCAGGATAAACACATGTGTCTTGTTCTGTGAAAGCTGGGCATAATGCATGTGCGTAAAGTTTCGTCCCAGATTAGCCTGTGCAGTCCGAACAGGCTAATCAGGGACGACACTATCCGCTTAAATGATATTTTCCGTTTAAAGGAAGTCTCTTTTTACCGAAAATCTAGTTTAAGTGGAAAGTGTCGTTCCTGATTAGCCTGTGCGGACTGCACAGGCTAATCTGGGACGACACTTTAGGCACATGCATTAAGCCCAATTTGCTCAGAACAAGACACAAATAATCAGTTATTAACGTTCAAATAGGACATGCTATATTTCAACGACAACCCGTCTTATAAAAGAATGAACACTTAAAACCTCTAATGAATTGCTGGTTCAACATAGGTCACAGCATGGTATATTTCGATCATAAAACAAAACATGCCATGTAACGTAATCGAGCAAACATGTGAACTAGAGTTGAACGAAGGCATACCACGTGTGCTTTTTAAAATCGCGACGTGCCGTTTGTGTTTGGAGATACAGCTATTTCCTTGTTTGATTGAGTTCCCTGTTTACAACATAGGATGGCAAATTTGACTCAGATCTATAATTCAAGTTCAAAGATGTCAGTTTTTTTAAAACAGTATATACATTCCATTTAGATAGGCAAATGGAAATATAATATGTTTGAGTGTAAGTCATATTATGCAAACTTGAGTCATCGTTTATAAGGTAACAATAGCGCTCTTTGCAAGGCAAAGCTATTAATCTTGCGCTTTTCACATTAAAATGTACCACACCGAAGGCAAATTTCGTGAATAAGAACATGCCATATCTTAATTACCTATAACAATGGCATTCTATAGTGTGATTGAATATTGTATCCAAAGTTTATGACGTAAAATATGTATTAATCGGTCGATTGCTTCATAGACAAATAATTTAACTGAAATGACGTTGGAAGAGTTGCATTGTTTTTCTTCATCAAAAACGTGCGCCCGCTAATGGGAAGAATAAATACATATTTCGAGTGCGCATGCGCGCGCCTTCGGGTAATAGTCAAAGCAAAGTGGGTGATGCAAATAATTAATGCAAAAGGAACGAGAAAGGAAATACACTTCACAGTAAATTATTTTTCTGTATACTCTTTTTTGTTGTGTCATTTTTTCCAGACTGTTCTAAAAATGTATCCTTAGTAATTAATATTCCACCGGTATTTATTTGTGTGTTTCTAACTCATCAATGCCACAGGTGTTTTGTGCTGAAGAAGGCTTTCTACCTGAATGTCAGAGTTGATTTCCGAAGCTTCAAGAGAATATTAAAACTTTCGTCGACGTTTTATGATATTATTTCATTTCCTTCGTCATTGTCGTTGTGAGAAATTTGTTAATTTATTACAAGAGCTGCCATTAAGTATTATGTTTATTAAATTATAATTTAAGTCAATTTGAAATGAAATATGGTTACATAATCGATTAATGATAAATTCGTTTGTGAAATGTATTAAAGTAAATATTTAAAACTTAAGCAAATCTAAATTTTAACTCATTTACATTATTTGCACAGTTTGACCATGACATTGTAAAAGTGATATATACTCATGGATGGCGCCTTGACCACTTAAGATGGCATAGACCAGAAACGCATTTTTGCGTTGCGGCAAAAATATACATATGAATTGAACATCCTTGAACATGTCAAGAAAAGCAAGTAGCTTTTACCTTAAAAGAGAATTGTTCTCAGATTTTATCATTTATGAAGTTTTTAATTAGATGCTAAAATGATAAATGTTAACTTTTTTAAATAAGAAGAAATCACTCCCTGCACAATTATCAGACAGAGACGACCTAATATAGTGCGTAATTCCCGTAAACATAGAGATACTGCATTTAAAAAGAAATTAAGTCATCTAGAACAGAAACGAAACTCTATGGTTAAAAGACAATGGTATGCTCGCTGAGCCATGAAGTGAAGATGCAGAATTTACAGTTTTAAATACTATTACATTCAGCTCTAAATGACATTATGTGTAGATATATATGTTCAAGTTATATTTCAATTATAATTAAAATAGTAAGTACAGTTTGTTTTTCTTTATTGGGCAATAATATTAAATCACAAATAATGTATTTTTGTTCAATGAACTGTAGAAAAGACATGAGTAAGTTACCATATGTTACAATATAACACTGAAAAAAATAATATACATATCACTGTTTAAAATAGTATTGATGTACAAATAGGTCCATTAACAAATGCACGTTATAAAACTTAATATATGTATACCGATGCAGGTAATATTACCCTAATTTGGATATTAATTATTATGCATTTTAGGTTTAAATTGCTAAACAAACATGATTTGCGTTATTGGATTCACTCTTCAAATAATGTCTTGTCATATGCAAACCGCTATGTTTCGGTCGGATCAATCAAACAGAAATTTGCGGGCAGAAACCCAACGTATTGACTGGCATTGACAATTTGAAGATCACTGAACCCAAGGTTCCACAAACGGTGACGGTATTTAAACACGTGCGAACTATTTCAGTTCCCATTCGATTTGATGACGCTGAATGCATGTCTTATCCGCTGACACCAACTGCGCGTCCGGAGCCCATGTTTAAGCCTAGGAGCTCAACCTGACGTGTTTGAGCCCATGTGCATTCCAGGAATACCCTCCCTCAGGTTGTATTGGACCGACTGAGGAATGTTAAGACATGCTGTGACATCCGGACTTAAACAGCTGTACACTGATCAATACGTGGGCCAGATAATGTGGCATGTTCGAAATCACTTAAGTACGTGCCATACATTTGAATTATTGACATAAGAAGACTCGCCTTTAAGTTTAAACATCTCTGCCAAACATTACATAAATAAGTTTCATTATATAACGTCTCATTACATCGACTTTTTCACGTTTGAATACGTTTTAGGAACTGCTTGAGGTATCTCACATGAGGAGTTTTGTTTTAGTAAACAAACTGGCGCTTTTAACGAATTGTTAGGAACCGGTTTATTCAAAGTAGACACTTTTACTTACAGGTCTGACCAGATGGCGCTCGTGGTCTGAACATGAGATTTGGACGATGATTGCCACACGTGTTTATGGATTGATATAAATAGATGCATTTTTCTATGCCCTTACAACAACTCTACATCAAGAGTTGCATTTCCAGGAACTTCAGCACCAAATATTTGACCGCACGGTCGCGGTCGACACTTGACGATATTCTAAAATAGAATAATCGTACGGCAACTGCCCGACCCAGAAAACATCGTTCGTCAATCGGACGCGTCCAAGCGAATTTATATATTTTCTAATTTGATGGAACAGTCCATAGTAAGTCTAGGTAATATTTCAAAACCTCGTGTTGTGTTTTTAAAAATTTAATCATTGGCGCTATCAGTATCATTATAATATTTCTTTGTTATCAAATATAGAGATGTTTTATCATTTACCCACTCACCAGATTGTAAAACACAAGGCATAAACACTTATGATGCATTAACTCAGCGCGATTCGTCAACCAGGCGATTAAGTCTGGGGTCATGCTGAGCGACGAATCGGGCACAGCACCGCGGATACATTCTGGGAATCCGCGGGAAACTCCATCAAACCGGCCTATATTGGATAAAGTGTACACATATGCTTCCAACATGAAATGATAACATAAATCAAAAAGGTGTTCTGGTTCAGCTCATTGTGTTGTTCTTTCTAGGGCCTTTTGACGGAAGCATGGCGTTAAAATGCACGGGGTTTCAAATTATAAACTACATACTTCAGTGCAGAAGACATCGCATAGTATGTTAAGCCAATGGCACGAAATTAATTTCATTTAACGGTCAAAACAGAGTTTCGTTGTTCCACGTTTCGAACGGAACTACTTGACAATTATAATCGACATAACACTATCACTCGTTACATATTTTATTTATGTAACTGCAAACATGTTTAGGAATCGAGATCGGCATTAATTATTCCACGTGCTACAAACTGTCAAACGTTTCAAAATTAAAATTCAACGTTTCCATATATATATATGGTATATTTGTATATATATTATGTGCTATAGTTCCATGTTTGTGTGGTATAGTTGTATATTTATGTTAAATACAGTCATATGTATTTATTTAAATCATTTATATGAATGACAAGAAATATGTTTTGTATACTTCTATATTTATGTTTTATATTTTCATATACATTTTTGAAAAGTTCAAATATGTATGCAATATTTTCATATACATGTGGTTTAAGTCTGAAATTTGTGTTGTATAATTAAAAAATATTTCAACGAAACTTGTTTCAAGGATTCGACGCAGTAGTTACGCAAATAAAAATAAACAACAACAAAATTAACGAACATACGACGACTCTTTTGCCAAGATAGAAATACCCTCAACGATTTGTAAACAAGCACAATTCATTGACTTAAGTGATACATTCCATGTCAGTGTGGTTCAATATCGGTAGCCGGCAGATAAAATAAGTTTCAAATGACCAGCCTTTGATCTTTCTCGAGCGACCTTCAACTGGTTTACAGCGTCTGGACCTTTGACAACTTCAGGCATCATTGAACACACTAATAGCTGCATCTAAAGTATTAAAGCGGGCCCTTAGTAGTATAATCCTCTTACTTACAGTAAGCAAGTTGACGTGCCTGTATGTAAATGGATATTAATGATATATGACTACATATATAGCATTCATTACATTGTGTTTGTTCTTCTGACTTGAGTATTTTACATTCATTACATGATTGTTATTTACTACGATGTTTCAAAGAATAGTGAACGACGAAATGGATTCTAGCGAACCATTCCTGTTAACAAGCTTCTTTGCACAGTGCAGTTTGTAGTCCTGCGGTATCCGAATTAAACAGCATGAAAACAATTCCCAGAAACGTGAGTTGATAAGAGTCTAAAAGCGTCGAGTTATATACCGGGGTTATTGCAAAACTCCATTAATGCTATCTATGTCTTGAATTAAAAGAAGGTACTCGCTTACGAAGATGATTAGACAAAAGCATCTTGGAAAGATTGTACGATACATTTAGAGATAAATAATGTTTGTGCGATTTGTATTGTTTGATGGTCTTTGTGTTGATTCGGCATTTGTTCATTTTCTGATGAGTTTTTAATGCGCCTATGTTCAGATAAGATAATGGAAGTCAACCAAGAACACTAGGCGCGTGAAAATGATATGGGAAAAACAACTCATGTAGATATTTTGTTTTTATCAAAAGGTATTATTTAACACAACATAACGTGTGTTTGCAAAGCGGCTCAGTGCAAACTTACATGGATGGAATAGCAATAAATGTGCTGGGAAACATGGACTAAAACATGTGCGTGAAATGTAGTACAAATTAGTCTGTGCAGTCCGCACAGGCTAATCAGGGAGACACTTTCCGCTTTAATTTTATTCATAACAAGCAAGCCTCGTGTCAGAGAAAATCCAGTTATCGGAAAGTATTGTAGCCTGTACGGACTGCAAATGCTTATCTGGGATGACACTTGTCGCTCATGCATAAGACATGATCGAGCCTCTAATGGTGTAAAAATGATAGATGATGTGGCACAACGGCTCAGAACCAATGAAACCTCAAAGAATAACATTGTGAATATTAATATAGATACGCGTGGAGCCACCTGGGCTTTCGAACTCATTGATAATTGTACAAGACCTTCAATCGGACTGAAAATATAGTTCTCTGATTCGTTTTCCTTTCCGTATGCCCTGATGAACAACTTCCTGCCAGGTCCGTCAGAAGTAGTGACCAGCGCAAGCACAGAACAAGAACATACATGGCTGCAAAGTCGGTAAGCCGACCATGTGGCATAGCTGGCCTAAATGTAATAGCGCAAACTGTAACCTTTTAAAAATTACATAGTATAGAGGGAAAATGTTTCGTATATCCGGCGCTATTAGAGCCGATCATCCGAGTTCTGTTAGATCAGCAATTGCATAGCACTCAAGAGCGTCTTAGTAGGACGACAACTTTTGTTGCTGCTTTTGTCACTGATTTACAATTTGACATCTAACGAGAAGGCTAAACTTATTGCTTATTGCAACGTCATCGTCGCATTTTCAGCTGTACATTCATAGTTAATGTTTCTGATTGATCTTACTGACGTGTTCCCTTAATCTTACCTCTGGTGTTTATGAATGCCAAGGCATGAACTAAATGCCATTTAAAAAAAATTCAAGGACAACATATCAAGGAGGCACGAGGAAAACATTTACATACAATTACCATAACTGTAATGTCATAGCGTTGCGCCTTCAATTTAGCGCCATGGTACATAGTGCGCGGTTTGTGTTACGTCACATAATAATAAACGTACATATAGACGTCCGGTATGTAAATCCCCGGCTAACGCCATTGTACACAATTCTCAATTAGTTTTGATATATGTTATACGTGTTATAATGCAGTTTTGTAAATTCCCATTGAACATTCGCACTGATGTTTTCACAGTTATTTCATGCACAGTTTCAAGTACTTCAGTCACAGTCATCGTAAAGGTGCCCAATTACCCATCTCCTCAATTGAGATTGTTCAACCATTACTATGTCATCGATTGTCTTCTACATAGTACAGTAAGAATAATTAATATGAACGGACTATGGAAATTGTTTACCCTCGCGCTGGGTCTACGGGTTTTAATAAACGTGTGCAAAGTGTCGTCCTAGATAACCCTGTGCAATCGCAATAGGCCAATCGCAGAAGACGTTTTCCACCTTAAACAGATTTTCGCTGAGAATATACTTCATTGAAAGGAAAAAAAACGGTGTCGTCCCTGACTAGAATTGCACATGCAACTCGCCCGGCTTTTCCAAGGCGAGGCTCATTCGTATATGATATTCACTTGTTAATTGGCTATATTTTGCATAACTTCAGACACAACTTAAGAGTTAAATGTACGCTTACTTATAGCAGCGCTGGCAAAATGGGTCGACAGAAAAATCACCGATAAACCCACATTTCTGTTAACAAGTACACGAACATATTATTCCAATCATTTATAAGCCGACATCATGATTTAAATTAATATTGTATGTCTTTTCGATAGATATTCGTTATGCCAACAGATTTAAGTTAATAAAATATATAAAATGGTTATTAATTTCGCATTAGACGTGTGAACGTTTCATGTGGTTGGTATTTAAAGCAACACTGACGATGTTTAATTCAATCGTGTACTGACATTTGTTAAATCTATGATTATCATCTCCTATATATATGTTAAAATTTGTTTGTACAAATATGACCACTTCAAATATCAACAAACCTACGCATAATATACTGGTTTTCTACAATACCAATAACATACATGTATGATTATATATGAAAAATAATATGTAGGCATTAATTATACTGGCGAGATTAAGGCCCCCCTTTTCTTTCATCAAATTGTACATGAAAATGTACATTTTACTTCATTTGCTTATAATGTATATACACTATGCGTTTTTTCATTGTACATATGTAAATAAATGTGTATGATACACATTAAAGTCCACTTATTATGTTTTAAGTGAGTGCATACTTGAACAACATTAGCCATCTTCTGTTTTTATCTGCCATGTAAATATATTTAATAAAAAATATGATATAAAATGAATTGCCCTTTCATAAATAAACAAAACTCCAAACTCTTGAACGATATTCTACATCGCAAATAAATGAATTCACGTGTATACAAAACTAGTTTGTTAGTATTGTTATACAATTAAGATTTTGGTCCACGTTTACCTGCGAAATTAAGCGAAGAATTCCGGAAATTAGTGTACTAATGTATATATACATATGTTCGATCTACATTATTTTGTTAATATATGTAGACTATGTGCTGAACAAAGCTTATTCAGTATGTCGTAATGTCTGCTAAAGTGGTAAAATTTTTACAACACTGGCCGTACTTAAAAAAAAAATCCGTGGTTAATAGGGAAATATCAGTGTTTTTAAAACGATACTTCACTGTTTCAAACACTGAAAAATAACTGTTAAAGTATTCGATATTTGTCATCGTTAAACTGTGAAAACGCGAAGGTTTTTTTTACATTATGGCATCAGTTCTCCAAAGAAATTCTCCGGTTTCACTAGTTACAATACAGATAACCGATTGAAATAGAATTTTAAATAAAAAGAAAATGTGTTAGTATTCTTATAATTATGGATTTTTAGTAACTGCGATCATACAAACATATTGTAACAATTGACTTTGCTACTCGTGAAAATAGATCACTCATGATTTAAAATCAATTTTCTACCGAAACCAAAAAAGTATTTATTTATAAGTTAATTATAATTATAATTAATTATAATTAATTATAATTAATTATAAACGATTATGACAAATATTTCAATCTACTTGATTACGGTCATAAAATGTGCGTTATCATGTGTATAACTCAGACGACATTTTCACGCCCATATTTGTGTAACATGTCATGTCTTTAATTCAAACAAATGATAAAGGGTTCTACTTTTAATATTAGCAAAACGTAACGATTTTTTTCAATCCCAAGTAAAGTTCAACTTGGTATTTCATTATTTTTAATAAAAAAATACGACGATTATATTATATGAATACCTATAACTGAAATAAAAAAGTACATCGTTGTCTATAAATTATCATAATTATAATTGATGCGAATGTAATTAGCATTTTTACTAAATAAAGTTGTATATTTATGAAATAAATATTTATTAATACCGCTAAATTTTAATGTTAAATGAACGTTATTCAGCCATCAAATCACAAATAAAATTCCCATCTTGGTTTATGGCGCGTGCCACCTTTACAACACTTCGAGAGCTTTCTGACAAGCAACGAAAGTTTATGGACCAAAGATTGGTAATTTTAGCGCGATAAACTTAACATCTTAAGAAAACGAGAACCGATTTAATTATAGCGCGGAGCTATTATATTCATCGGATACTCTTGGTTTATTTCAATTTAAATGATTCAAGACCTTTAAATCAATTATAAAACCCGATGAAGAAAATACGTTGTGATATATAGCCACTAATGTTATTGCCCGTTTTATTATAATGCAAATATATCATGCAGCTAAAAGCTTTTGTAAGAAAATCATACAAAGTTCAAATGCATATTCTTTCAACTACCGATAAATTGCTGGTTAGAATTGTATTATATACTATAATGCACAATAAAACATGAACCTGTTATATTCCGGGTTTGCAATAGTTTAAATGCTCGAAATTACTAAAATAACAGAAACTTCCCACGTTTTTCGTGACATGGGGGACAGACGAATGAAGGCCGTTAAAAAGGATAATACCTAAAGCGCGTGCAGAGACAAAGTCTGGAGGGCGTGCATATATCTTGAAGAAGCAGATTTTACGGTCTTCTCATCACAGTCAGAATGGAACACTATTTGGAACTTTTGTCATGAAATGAAGAGCTCGAAAAGCCACAATCCATGCCAAAGAGAAAGCGTCGGAAGGAGCTTCCAGTTGGCTTTGACTAAGAGGATCAGACAACATTGACATGGTCTCAGATGATTGCGACTATTGACCCAGTCGTCTCAAGGATTTACGGATCATTGGGTGGGGGGGGGGGGCGAAACACATATGACAGTTGGAGCACACCCTGTAAGTGATTGCATGTGTATCACACGTCACAGAGCTCATAGTTGAGTTGAGAACGTCTGCGATATGCACGACACTGACATTACACACCATGTAGGTGAATGCACGAGTATCACACGTCGCAGAGTTCATAGTTGAGTTGAGAACGTCTGCGATATGCACGACACTGACACTACACACCATGTAATTGATTGCATGCGTATCACACGTCGCAGAGTTCATAGTAGAGTTGATAGGTCTGCGATATGCACGACACTGAAACTCCACACCCTGTTAGTGATTCATGAGTATCACATGTCGCAGAGTTCATAGTAGAGTTGATAAGGTCTGCGATATGCACGACACTGACACTACACACCCTGTAAGTGATTGCATGAGTATCACATGTCGCAGAGTTCATAGTAGAGTTGATAAGGTCTGCGATATGCACGACACTGACACTACACACCCTGTAAGTGATTGCATGAGTATCACATGTCGCAGAGTTCATAGTAGAGTTAATAAGGTCTGCAATATGCACGACACTGACACTACACACCCTGTAAGTGATTGCATGAGTATCACATGTCGCAGAGTTCATAGTAGAGTTGATAAGGTCTGCGATATGCACGACACTGACACTACACACCCTGTAATTGATTGCATGAGTATCACATGTCGCAGAGTTCATAGTAGAGTTGATAAGGTCTGCGATATGCACGACACTGACACTACACACCCTGTAAGTGATTGCATGAGTATCACATGTCGCAGAGTTCATAGTAGAGTTGATAAGGTCTGCGATATGCACGACACTGACACTACACACCCTGTAAGTGATTGCATGAATATCACATGTCGCAGAGTTCATAGTAGAGTTGATAAGGTCTGCGATATGCACGACACTGACACTACACACCCTGTAAGTGATTGCATGAGTATCACATGTCGCAGAGGTCATAGTAGAGTTGATAAGGTCTGCGATATGCACGACACTGACACTACACACCCTGTAAGTGATTGCATGAGTATCACACGTCGCAGAGTTCATAGTAGAATTGATAAGGTCTGCGATATGCACGACACTGACACTACACACCCTGTAAGTGATTGCATGAGTATCACACGTCGCAGAGTTCATAATAGAGTTGATAAGGTCTGCGATATGCACGACACTGACACTACACACCCTGTAAGTGATTGCATGAGTATCACATGTCGCAGAGTTCATAGTAGAGTTGATAAGGTCTGCGATATGCACGACACTGACACTACACACCCTGTAAGTGATTGCATGGGTATCACATGTCGCAGAGTTGATAGTAGAGTTGATAAGGTCTGCGATATGCACGACACTGACACTACACACCCTGTAAGTGATTGCATGAGTATCACATGTCGCAGAGTTCATAGTAGAGTTGATAAGGTCTGCGATATGCACGACACTGACACTACACACCCTGTAAGTGATTGCATGAGTATCACATGTCGCAGAGTTCATAGTAGAGTTGATTTGGTCTGCGATATGCACGACACTGACACTACACACCCTGTAAGTGATTTCATGAGTATCACATGTCGCAGAGTTCATAGTAGAGTTGATAAGGTCTGCGATATGCACGACACTGACACTACACACCCTGTAAGTGATTGCATGAGTATCACATGTCGCAGAGATCATATTTGAGCCTTGGTCTGGGAAAACGGGGTAAATGTACATGTACATAGGGATGACGCTTTCCATCTAAATAAGGGATGACGCTTTCCATCTAAACAAGCGATGACGCTTTCCATCTCAACTCTATTTAAGCTAAGATGAGACTTCCTTTAAGCGAAAAATACAATAACTGCACAGGCTAATCTGGATGACACTTCACGCATTAAGCCCTGTTTTTTACAGAGCGGGGGTCATACACTTAGTTACTAATTGCATTTTAATGTCCTTGCCGATCAATCGTGGCCTATCTATTAGCAAAGGTACTCGAGTAATCGATATTGTCTATTCATCATTGATACATATTTTCTATCATTAATTTTTCATCATTAAAAGCTTCGCAAAATAAATCATTTTATTTCTTAGAATTATCTTATTTTATTTGTCCTCTTCGTTTTACGAAAGCAATTTATCAACAACAAAAATGTCAAAACTTGAAAACAGATAATAAATGGGGTTTAATACTTAATATACATGATCTTTCGCCTATTTCCTCTTCCTAATTCTAAAATAAAAGGGCATTTGTTGATTCGCATAAATTGCAATATTATGCTTCGGACAGCTTAATACTTATGATTGCACAAAAGTGATCACCCGCGTGTAACAGAAGGCACTTGAGGAACGATTCAAGCAGGTTTTATTATGCAAACTATATTAGCAATTATAAATTCCACGTTTATTTTATCAAATAAAGAAATGTGACAATAAACAACACCGTGAATTTCTTTGAAAACTAGTATAAGTCGTCAGTATAGGGACATTGACAGACATGAGCTGTGCATCTTTTAACAAATTGCATCTTTATCAATCAACATGTTTAGTTCAAACACAAACACAAACGCCATTTAACACCGTTCTGAAAACGTTTATAAGCGGGATATGCCTGGTGTCATAGAATTGTGCGTTTTATGTACTTCTAATTATGGCAAGTGTTGATGCTGTGGTTCACAGAAAACAGAAGTCTGCACTAGTAATACATGTTCCTGTTTGCAAATTAAAAAAACAACAACCGGGTTTTGGATTCTTCTAGATACCCTATATACCACAGTAACAAAATCTCACATTGTGCTCAGTTTTTGTTGTTGTTTTTTCGTCATAAAACACAAAACACAAAGACGTATTGTTTTACAATGTGAAAGGCATAGTTTGTATATTTTAATATGTATGTGTAGTTATTTAGTGTGTGTATGTCAACACTTTTAGAAGCTTTTTCATTTTTTACGCTTTATCATTTGAAAAATGTATGGTCACACCATTTCTATATAAAAAATGCAGAAATCACCACTCTGTTCATGAGAGGAACGCAATGGCATATAATAAGACAATAAGACATCGCGTTAAACTGGCATTATATATTATTCGTTAAGGAGATACATGAAATAAAATTCGTAGCACGACTAATTAACGCTGTTCAAACAATCAACATTAGTGAATCAATGCGTACGGATAAGACGATTGGTGGAAGAAAATGTAAACGTGTAATTTTAAGCAAACATAATTACATAACAGCAATTTTATTTTCATTATAAATATCTTTACATCAAAACACACCTGGTTAGGACCCTTAATATTGTCAGGGTTTGGACTCAGAATGATTTCAGCATAAATGAAGGCAATACGTCGTGTTTTTTTCTGTTTTTGTTAAATAAATATTATCACCAATATATTATACACCTATTTGAATAAATTTGTATGAAGCATTACATTATGGCTGAATTTCAGTCGCTTGGAGATAAACACAGTTTCATATGTCCAACTTTTATCTTTCTCAAGCGAACTTCAAATTAATTCGAGGGTAATGCTTCAAAGGGAACCTAGACGACACCGGGCGTTAATGTGGTTGTTAAAAGCTGTCTATAAAGCAGAGCTTATTAGCATAATCCTCCAACACTAAGCTAATTGTGTTGTTCTTGGTTATGTTATTTAAAAGGCGATATAAGGATATCTGTATACATACATGACTTCATTTTCCTTTTACTTTTTTGTCTACTCATATCGACCATTGCAATAGATTCAAAGGATTTTCAACTCAGGAAAAGTCAGCAGTAAAAATAGCCATTTTTTACGCAGAATTGATAACAAGTCTAAAATAGTTGAGTAATGCATGTGGTTGTTGCTAAATTCCATAAATTCTGTTTTTGTATTTAATTAAAATAAGGTAGATCAATTACTCTTTAAAAAATTTCCGCGAGTGAGTTAAGAGATGAAACAGTGTTGTGCAATTTTTATTGTTTAATATTTTCCCTTGTCTCCATTTGTTACTTATACGGGCAGAACAACTCTTACCCATGTGTGTTCCGAAAAGATTTCCAGTAAAATACATACACACGCACGCACACACACGCACACACACACACACATAAACGCACACGCACAAAAAAAATCACAAACTTATAATACTTTATTGACATCGGGACTTATCTCTATACCTTTGGTGGATCTGGATATGTACCGAGGAGAACGCGAATAGAATCCCCACTGAAACCACAATGAAAAGACCAGGGATTTTCTCCTAGCAGCTATTCCATACGGATGCCCTCTCCGTTCTACATCCACCTCTAAACAACACATTGCGTATAATCATTCTTACCTCAACAGTGCATGCAATTGTCACCATTCGCAAGACATGCATAATTGGAGAAATCAGTATTTCATCATTAGCACGGAAACTTTGCAATTGGCTATTACTTGGTAATTGAAGCACGAACAAACCATTGGACTCGCTAGTATTGTTTCTTGTTATTGTGGATGCCGTGATTGAAAAGTGGAGGAACACATAGGAAACTGTCATCGATATTTTTAATTGCAGTTTGCAAATAAATTAATTGATAAAGTCTTACCTAATGATACTGCTTTGAGCATTTCACTATTAATTTAGATTTATTGCGACGTTAATGATGCACGCTTATTGTGGCTATGATAGAAACAATAGCATATGTCGCTTTAAAGGCCGTATTGGCCTTGAAACATTTACATACAATTACATTTTTTATAACGCTGAAACTCAATTTAAACGCCATGGCACTAGCATTTGTCATTATCTAAGGCGCGTTTATATTGTATAGGGTGTAATAAACACGATCACCTGAACAACTAATGCAACGTAAAGCTTAACCTTAAAATCTCTATTTAATGCGGACGTGTTGTTTTTTTTTAATGCATACAGAATGTGAATAGGTATTTTCTGGATATAACCCATGTCGAGAAAATATCTTAATAAATTAATGGAAGATACATCTGTGAGATCCTACGAGCTACGGTTTGCTCACTTTTTCTCTCCAAGCGTTTCTTATATCCTGCTCAGCTGGTCAAATAAGACATTGAGTATCTTTTAGAAATTATATTAAAGAATAGTCAAATACATAAAATAAATAAACTCTACCTTTTTATTCAAATTGCTTTGTCGAACAACCGCCCGTATTGCAGGACCCGAAATCCCTAGTGTAATTTATAGTAAACAAAAAAATAATATGATCACAAAAGAATACATTCATTGGCGACGAAATCGCAACAAGAAACCTTTTATGCCTTTTTATCGGGAAACTAAGATAATTGCTAAGGACCCCAATCTAGTAATGCTGCAATTTCGTGTAATGCCTATGGGTCCTATTAATATTTACGATTGCTAATCCGCAGTCACGCAACGGAAAGAGGGGGCAGAAAGCATACTCTGGAAACGAACGTAAAGAACAGTGCAGAGAAATATATGTAAAACATATAGTAAAAAGAGATGTGTTCGTCACAAACACAATGCCCCCTACTGCGCCGCTTTGACATAAAATTTCTATTAATCATTTGACAGGTATAGAAATCATATCCCTTAAAAGCTTATTACTTCCCTTGGATTTTGTCCAATCCAAACAGGGGGGGGGGCGGTCTGTAAACAGTCAAAATGACCAACTCATACATCACTGGCAACCAAGGCCTGTGGGCTGTCAAAGAGATCATAGCCAGAGTTCATCATGTACCTATAGACATAAGCCCAGAGATATGTAATGAACCCTACTATTCACAGATAAGTACAGTAAAGAAATGATAATTATATCATTAAAAAACTTTGACAAATCATTCATTTGAGTTATAAATAATCCAAATAAAAAAATCTGTACAGTAACTGTGAAAAGAAGTTAAATTCTTGGTAAGGTAATATATAATATGAGATTTATGATTATATAAATTACTTTCCTTGAAAATAATTGTCTCTAACAAATCTCTATTTTTAGTAGCAAATAATTAAAAGCCACTCTCTATTTTTAGTAGCAAATAATTAAAAGCCACTACCGTGACTGTAGATTCACCACTCAATGTGCAGCTCCATGAGATACACATGCATGCCAAATATCAAGTTGCTTTGTTCAATATTGAATAATTATCTCCCTTTAAAGCTCATTACTTCCCTTTGATTTGTATTTTTGACCTTAGACCTTAAAGGATGACCTTGACCTTGACCTTTTACCACGATTTGTTTGTCAGAAACACAATGCCGCCTACTGCGACACTTTGATTTATTAAAAAAAAATACATTATTTGGCAGGTCAGATAATTATGTCCATTTAAAGCTTATTACTTCCCTTGGATTTGTTTTTTCGATCCCTAGACCTGGAAGGATGATGTTTACCTTGAAATTTTACCACTCAAAATGTGCAGCTCCATGAGATACACATGCATGCCAAATATCAAGCTGCTATCTTCAATATTTAAAAAGTTATGGCCAATGTTAAAGTTTTATTTCGGACGGACGGACAGACTGACATACTGACATATTGCCATACTGACGGACAGTTCAACTGCTATATGCCACCCTACCGGGGGCATACAAATAACGTTTAAAGCATAGGAATACTTCAAAATAAGAGCATGTTCCATGACTATTTGTATTTACACGGACATGTTTTGCGAATACGCTTCGGTCAGGTGCGGGGTATGTGTGCCCTGAAACCGAGCAATAGCAAAAACAATATAGTGCTTGGCATTGACAATGCAGTTGTACTAGCTTCGTTGATTTGTGTTTGTACGTATCGTTTGCTTTTGTTCGATGTCTGATTGTAGGGCAATCTGTCACTAACCATAAATAAAGGACCTCGTATACGACCAGAGTTTAACTATATTTGTACATCATACTTTATTCATCAATATAATCTCTATTGATTAATACAATACATACTTATTTGTTGATTCTCAACGATAATTTGAATTGAATATGTATCATCTTTCTTTAATCTAGTCATAATTTATTGCGGGAATAACATGTTTATCAATGTTTAAAACGCAAACATGTATGTAATTAAGCGTCAGTGTTGGATTCGATGATAAACTATAGAATATACCATCATTTACATGACTGTTGTAAAAAAATGCACATAATATCGAACGATAAAAGATACATTCGTGGACAAATACTATTTTTTAAGTTTTCATGGTATACCAGTGATAAGACAACCAGGGTTTACGGACATTAACTGATGACATGAAAATAAATTATCTAACACACATTTTACTTATCAAGTACACAAAAATATCATTGATGTTGATTGATAAGCAGGCGTAATGGTATAACTTAATGGCTATTTGATAATTGACACAAATAATAAACAAATACTTTTGTAAACATCCGTTAAGTCTCTGAAATGTGTCAATGTTCAAAGCTATGTAGTTTTTTTTAATTGAAGGTGTTTATTTTGTAGACAACCTTTACTAGCAGATGCAAAAGAATAGCTTCATTAAACAAAATGAAATAAAATGTAAAATTATACAATATGGTTATTGATATGATCATAATTATTATCTAGGTGTAAAATTGTTCATTTTGGAATTTCTGTTTGATTTTCTGACTTAACTCTTGTCTGTATGCAAATGTTTTGAGTTACTGTAACCAGTGCTTTTATCAACCAATAAATGCGCGTGGGCAAAACAATCTCGAATTTAAACAACAAAAATAAACTGGTCAATAAGATGGATACATTCCATCAGATATAATGTAATATTGAAAAATAATCAACTTGTTTGGACCCTAACAAAAAAATCCGCATATCCCGGCCTTGGTTTTCTTGACAATCCTAATTCATTTGATTTTTATTCTTTGAAGCATTCGATGACAAACACCGTTTTATAAAGATATGTTGTAATACTCCAAAAATAAAGTTATTGATGTCTAATAACAAAAAGACGAAATAGTTCGAAAATATCAAAATGACTCGTCAAACGTTTCAGACAATTTGTCAGGAATGACGCTGCATGGATTATCAAATGTAAACTTACAGGAGCTACCAGGTGCCTCCACCTCAGTTTACTACTTGATTTGTCTTTGCTCAAACAGGCAATGAATCTTGGCTGCCCTTAGTGAATATTTAAACTGTTTACGCTTTTTAAGTAATTAATATTGTGAAACTTTAATTTATGATTTTCATTTATCATTATTCTGACGAAAGCTGTTTTCGACGCAATATACTAATTTCTTATTTAAAAAAACAACAACAACAACATATTCTTAAAACTAATAGAATTATGTAATATATTTACTTCTCTGTAACATTCATCGATCTATATATTTCAGAAAAGCGTTTTTGAACAACGTGAAAGCGACTATCATAGTATTAAAACATTGAAAATAGTCTCATTTTGATTTTCAGTGCCCATGTTGGTTTTTGGTGCGTGCTGCCTTCGCAACCGTTTGAGAGCTTTCTGACAGTCAACGAAAGTCAAAGATCGGTAATTTAAGCGCTATAAACTTAACATCTTATGAAAGCGAGAACTGTTATATTCATTTGATACTCGTCGTTTAGTTCAATTAAAAAGATTTAAGAAACTCAGTTGAATTATATTCATTCCGATGAAGCACATGTAATGGTGTAATGTATGACCATTATTGTAAGTATAAATGTAACGAATATTAATGTCGTAAGTTTAAATTCTTTAGTTTATGAGCAGATTATTTCACCTTTGTGCACTTCTACGTGTGTTTTTGGTTTAGTAGTTTTCTTTCCTTTCAGACTAACATAATGTATACGTATGATGGAACAAACTGTTTGTAAAAATGCAGTGTGGTACTCTTACAATTAATTCCCTTCCGGAATGACTGATTTGGTAAGTATTGACTGATGTAATTCCCTAAATGAATGGCTGTTTTGGAAAGGTTTGCCTGCTGCAATTCCCTTCAAACACGACTAATATGATAAAGGTTAGCTGCTTTAATTTCCTACAGGAATTGCTAAATTGGTAAGGGTGGACTGCTGCAATTCTCCACATGAATTGCTAATTTGGTAAGGGATGACAACTGCAACTCCCTACAGGAATTGCTAAGTTGGTATGGGATGACTGCTGAAATTCCCTACAGGAATGCTTGATTTGGGAATAGTTGACTGCTGCAATCCCTACAGTAATGGCTGATTTGGTAAGGGTTAATTTCGGCTATTCCCTACAGAAATGACTAATTTGGAAAGGGTTTGACTGCTGAACTTCCTTATGAGGAATGACTGATAGTAATGGCGGAGATTCGGTAAGACTAGTGCACTCTCTACCGGAATTGCTAATTTGGTAAGGGTTTACTGCTGCAATTCCCTACAGCAATGGCTGATTTGGAAAGGGTTGACTGCTGCAATTCCCTACAGGAATGGCTCATTTGGAAAGGATTGACTTCTGCAACTCCCTACAGGAATAGCAATAAGGGTTGACTGCTGCAATTCCTTAGAGGAGCGGCTTATTTGGATAGGGCTGACTTCTTCATTTCCCTTCAGAAATGGCTAATTTGGAAAGGATTGAATTCTGCAACTCCCTACAGGAATTGCACATTTGGTAAGGTTTGACTTCTGCAATTCCCTACAAAAATGGCTAATTTTGTAAGGGTTTACTACTGCAACTCACTATATGAATGGCTTATTTGTCAAGGGTTGACTTCTGCATTATCTAAATTGATGGCTAGTTTGGCAAGGGTTGACTTCTGACATTCACTATAGGAATGGCTTATTTGGTAAGAGTTAATTTCCGCAATGCTCTACAAGAATGCTAATTTGGTAAGGGTCTACTATTGTAATTCCCTTCAGGAATGGCCAATTTTGTATGGGTTGACTTCTGCTAATGAAGCACAGTATCAAACCGAATAAATCCAAAACAGACGGCGAAATGAAGGATTGCATAAACTATCCCGACACCCAGTGTACTCAAACTATTAGTATATGAGCAGATAAGCAGCCGTATCTTAAGTCAACAAACACTTAAGATAAACCCGTTAGATCTTATTGTCCCAATTAGTGTGGGAACGTAAGAGTAATAAGTATTACAACAATTTGTTGACAAACATATATACTAAAGTTACAATGTGGGTCAAATTCATTGCAAATAAAATATACCGTTTTCTCATTAGCGGACAGTGTAGATCCAGACCAGAATGAGCGTTTGCGCAGGCTTGTCTGGAGCGACGCTGGCGTGATATGGCATGAACTCCATTATAGCATCAAGCGGCTTATTAATACGCAGCAATACAGAAATGGTACATTTGTAAGATAGAAATAACAAGAATATTAAACTGCTTCGTCAATATTGACTTACATGGCATTACTACATAATAACGCTGTCTGCATTCATTTGTTTGGAAATAAAGTGTAATGAGTGCAGTTTCCATAATATGCATATATTGTAGTTGTGCCAGTTATGTTCAGTTATGTCGTTAAATATTAGAGTCATACGTAATCAATAAATTAAATCAATCATCAAATATCAGGTTTAACAATTTACACGATCATTTATTCACTGTAGTCACATGTTTGATTAACACAGCTTTAAAATACTAGATATCTTTCATAAATATTCATAACAGATAACTAATGCTTTTTATTTACTGACGTACATAGAATGGGAAAACATGCGAACCCAAGTTGAACATAACTAATGCATTGCGCATGAGTACACACAATCTAACTGAGATCTCGTGACGACATAGTTCCGACATGTTGACGACGACCATAGTGTACCTCTGACAGCTTGTACTTTATATTGAATGACGCATGATATACAGGCAAAAAGCATTTGTCTTTTCTCCGAACATTGTTGAAACAATTAATAAAAAAAGATGTAACATATTACATAGACTGTAAAAACAAAATTCTCTGCATACAATCAATTAGCTGTTTTTGTCTGAAAAGTACATTTGATATTAATTAAATGTGTCCGAAACAGGACAGTGATGACTAAGATTGAACTTGCGATAGTTGCTGGTGTTAACGAAACAGGACAGTGATGACTTAGATTAAACTTGCGATAGTTACTGATGTTAACGAAACAGGACAGTGATGACTTAGATTAAACTTGCGATAGTTACTGATGTTAACGAAACAGGACAGTGATGACTTAGATTAAACTTGCGATAGTTACTGATGTTAGCGACAGGACAGTGATGACTTAGATTGAACTTGCGATAGTTACTGATGTTAGCGACTCAGGACAGTGATGACTTAGATTGAACTTGCGATAGTTACTGATGTTAGCGACAGGACAGTGATGACTAAGATTGAACTTGCGATAGTTACTGATGTTAGCGACAGGACAGTGATGACTTATATTGAACTTGCGATAGTTACTGATGTTAACGGTAGGACAGTGATGACTTAGATTAAACTTGCGATAGTTACTGATGTTAACGAAACAGGACAGTGATGACTTAGATTGACTTGCGATAGTTGCTGGTGTTAACGAAACAGGACAGTGATGACTTAGATTAAACTTGCGATAGTTACTGATGTTAACGAAACAGGACAGTGATGACTAAGATTGAACTTGCGATAGTTGCTGGTGTTAACGAAACAGGACAGTGATGACTTAGATTAAACTTGCGAAAGTTACTAATGTTAACGAAACAGGACAGTGATGACTTAGATTGAACTTGCGATAGTTACTGATGTTAGCGACAGGACAGTGATGACTTAGATTGAACTTGCGATAGTTACTGATGTTAGCGGTAGGACAGTGATGACTTAGATTGAACTTGCGATAGTTACTGATGTTAGCGGCAGGACAGTGATGACTTAGATTGAACTTGCGATAGTTACTGATGTTAACGACTCAGGACAGTGATGACTTATATTGAACTTGCGATAGTTACTGATGTTAGCGGCAGGACAGTGATGACTTAGATTGAACTTGCGATAGTTACTGATGTTAGCGGTAGGACAGTGATGACTTAGATTAAACTTGCGATAGTTACTGATGTTAACGACTCAGGACAGTGATGACTTATATTGAACTTGCGATAGTTACTGATGTTAGCGGCGGGACAGTGATGACTAAGATTGAACTTGCGATAGTTGCTGGTGTTAACGAAACAGGACAGTGATGACTTAGATTGAACTTGCGATAGTTACTGATGTTAACGAAACAGGATAGTGATGACTTATATTGAACTTGCGATAGTTACTGATGTTAGCGACAGGACAGTGATGACTTAGATTGAACTTGCGATAGTTACTGATGTTAGCGACAGGACAGTGATGACTAAGATTGAACTTGCGATAGTTACTGGTGTTAGCGGTAGGACAGTGATGACTTAGATTGAACTTGCGATAGTTACTGATGTTAGCGGCAGGACAGTGATGACTTAGATTGAACTTGCGATAGTTACTGATGTTAGCGGTAGGACAGTGATGACTTAGATTGATTTTGCAATAGTTACTGATGTTAGCGACAGGACAGTGATGACTTAGATTAGCGGTTAAAAATGCCCAGTTGAAGTTATATTGTTTCTAGAAAGGTCAGTTTGCAATCATTATGTTATCTTGGGTTAACATGTAAACTTTACTACATGTATTAAAACAAATATTATTTCTAAATATACGTGGATCACATATTCAGCATTTCTGTTATTTTTAACGTGTGTCACATATTCACTCATTCCATATAATTAAAAAGGAAGTCCTTCCTTTTCTGCACTCAATTTTGTTTCTTTTGTTTTTTAAGTATGTTAATATCATGGATAATTTGAAAACAATGTTCAATAAATTGTAAATATATAATATTAGTTAAATAAACATTATGTGTGTATTTCGAGGTTTATTATTCCGTGCATTAGGCAGCATTGTTTTAACCGGCGGGTACAATATAATCATATTGGGTTACATTATCTAACATAAGTATGTCTTCAACCTACTAAGCAGGATCATCAAACAATCTCACACGTTAATATACCTCTGTGCAAATGCTTTTATAAATAATGAAATAAAGTGGGACAAAATTTGTAACACATTGTGTTACCAGTTTTGGAAGATCGGATTACTGCATATTTTAAACTTCCTGGAATGCTTTCTTCGTGAATATAATTAGCACAGTTTGCATTTCCTAGACAAAAGACAGCCTCTACTATAAACAATTTATGGCCCAACCTCACTATATTTTTTACATATAACGAAATCTATGGTCAAAGACAAAATGTTTTCTTGGTACTGGAAGCAAACGCATTTCTTTTGCAAGAAATGATTAATATTTTCCATCATTTAATAGCAGACTAGCTCAGCGGTTTGTGGTCGAATCATGTTACCAGTTGACGTTCAAGATTGGATAAAAGCATGAATCAATAACTTGAAAATTTAACTTTGGCCTTTTTCAGCAAACAAATAAGAACACAAATATTCATCATCATTTATATAACTTAAGTGTCTTTGGATCTTGTTTTTCAAAATAAGTGAGGTAAGAAGCATAAATGATATTATAGACGGTGTTTCGTATGACAAATCAGTGTCTACGGACACCCACACTTGGACACATGTGCAACGGGGATTTAGTATTTTCCACTCTACTTAGTTGCGATCATTAAAACATATGTAAGCTAGTTTCATCATTTTGTTAAAATAACTGTTAAGTGTTAGTGTTATTGTTATGCGTAAACAAACATACAAACATACATTATCTAACATAAGTATGCCTTCAACAAACATAGCAAATCCATCGAACAATTACACACGTTAATATGCCTCTTTGCCAATGTTTTTATAAAATAAAGTGCGACACAATTTGTAACACATTTTGTTACCAGTTTTGGAAAATCGGATGTCTGCATATTTTTAACTTCCTTGAAAGCTTTCTCTGTGAATATTATCGGCAAAGTTTGCTTTTCATAGACAAAAGACAGCCTCTACTATAGACTATTTGTGGCCCAACCTCAATATATTTTTACGTCGAACGAAATATATGGTCAAAGACAAAAGGTTTTCTTAGTACTGGAAGCAAACGCATTTCTCTTGCAAGAAATAATTCCAGTTTTCCATCAATTAAAAGCAGAATAGCTCAGCGGTTTGTGGTCGAATCAGGTTACAGTTGGACGTTCAAGATTGGATAAAAGCATGAATCAATTAATTGAAATTTTAAACACAAATATGCATCATCATTTATTTAACTTAAGTGTCTTTGGATCTTTTTTTTCCAAAACAAGTGAGGAAAGAAGCAAAAATTATATTATAGACGGTATTTCTTATGACAAATCAGTGTCTACGGACACCCACACCTGGGCACCCGTGCAAGGAGGATTGAGTATGTCCCACTCTACTTAGTTGCGATCGTTTACAAATGTGTAGGCTAGTTTCAACATTTTATTCAAATAACTATTAAGTATTTATGTTCTTGCTTCGTTTGTGCTTAGAAAAACGTAGATTACATATTGTGCAACAGATGGGCGAAAAAAGCGCAGTAACATATTTTCCTATTTTAATAATTGACCAACATCAGTAATCGGAAGAAAAAACCGAAACATCCAAATACGTCATTTGGCGTAAACTGTCATATTTACACAGACGGATATAATCACATAACTTTAAGATATATTGCTGTACACTATATTAAGCGAAATAAACCAGTTCAATCATTTTAACATATAAACTCATACGCACATTATTACGTTTTAAAGCTCACTATTTTAATATTTTTAGTCAACTTACCTTTTGAAGTCTTAAAATCCACGGTCAAGTCGTTGTGAAGACATGATATTTATAAAGTCCCAGGAACTCAAGAATCATTCACACATTCAAACCAGCGTAAACAAATAATCAGTTATGAACGTTCAAGTAGGACATGCTATATTTCGTTGTCAACGCGTCTCATGCAAGTATGAACAATTAAAACCTATAATGAATTGCTGGTTCAACAGAGGTCACAACACGGCATAGTTGGATCACAAAACTTAACATACCATGTAACGTAATCGAGCAAACATGTTTACTAGAGTCGAACGGAGTTATACCACGTGACCATTTCCAAATGGCGACGTGTTGGTTGTGTTAGGAGATACAGCTATTTGCGTATTTGATTGAGTTGCCTGTTTACAACATAGGATGGCAAATTTCACTCAAATATATGCTTCAAGAAAAAAGACGTTAATTTTTCCAAACAGTTCATACATTCAATCCAGATAGGCACATTGAACATGTTTTTGAAAAAATCTAATATAAATATTTTTGAATGTACGCCATATTGTGTCACCTAACTATTTCACCAAAATTAATCATCGTTTAATAGGTAACTTGAGCGTTCTTTGCGAGACAAATCAATTTATCTTGCGCTTTTTTACATTCAATCGTACCAAGCCGAAGGCAATTTAATTTGTTAATTGTAACATGCCATAACTAAATTAATGTTTATATATGCATTCTATGGTGTGATTGAATATTGTTTCCAAAGTTTATGACATAAAATATGTATTCATCGGTCGAATAGCACAGAGACAATTCATTTTAGTGAAATATCGTTGACTTAGTATTTCTTTGCATTGTATTTCTTCATCTAAACCGTGTGCTCGCTGATGGAAAGCATCTATTTCGCATGCTCATGCGTGTGCCTTCGGGTGCAAGTAAACGCAAGGTGGCTTATGCAAATAATTAATGCGAGACAAACGACCAAAGGAAAGAAACTTCACATTAAATTAATTTTCTTTCTTATCTGTTTTCTTGTGTCATTTTTTCCCGGCAGTTCTTCATTTATCCGCTGTAATTAACACAACACCGGTGTTTATTTTTTGTTTTTCTTACTCATCAATGCCACAGGTGTTTTATGATGAAAAAGACTTTCCACCCAATTGTCCATGTCAGAGTGGTTTCTGACGCTTAAAGACAGTTTTGAAACGTGCTTACATGTATATATTATAATTATATTTTTATTCCTTTCTTCATTTTTTATTGTGTGCAAATCGTTAAACAAGTACACGAACTACGTTAGCATCAATCGCGATAATTCAAATAAGAAATTTGCGTTTTTTATTTTAATTAGAAATTGTTTAAAAAATCAAATAAAGATACATTAGTTCAATATTTACAAATTTACATTTTCACAACTTTGGTAAAACAAAATTATCACTCGTTTAAATTATTTGCACAATTAGACAATAATTCTAAAAAAAAAATGATGGTTACTCCCGCCGGGATATTTAAATACACAAACAACATGGAAAGAAACTTCCTGTAGGTCGCAGGATGGCCAATTTGAGTATGCTCCAAATAAAATAAAGATCCATGAGAGGCTGGACATTATTAAATAAAGTATATGGACAAGAAATTGCGATAAGCAACAAATGTACAACTTCCCGGGACTTGTGTTGGGCAAACTATAATAAATATAATATTGCACAGAGGGATGGGCACTTAATGATCAATCATTTTTGTTCTTTTTATTATGTCCCCCCACCACTATAGTAGGGGACATATTGTGTTTGCCCTGTCTGTTGGTTTGTTGCTTCGTTTGTTTGTTTCTGCAAACTTTAACATTTGCCATAACTTTTGCAATATTGAAGATAGCAACTTCATATTTGGCATGCATGTGTATCTCATGAAGCTGCACATTTTGAGTCGTAAAAGGTAAAGGTCATCCTTCAAGGTCATAGGTCAAACATATGGGTTAAAATCGTTCATTTTATGTACACGTTTGCAATATTGAAGAAACTTGATATTTGGAGTGCATGTGTATCTCATAGAGCTGCACATTTTGAGTGGTAAAAGGTCAATGTCAAGGACATCATGCAAGGTTAAAGGTCAAATATATTGGTACATAGTGTTTCACAAACACATCGCTTGTTAGTTTTAGTTTTTTAATGTACACTATGCAAAGACAATATATACCATGAAAAGCAACAGAAACAAATGTGGGTTCTATATAACAAAAGGAGCAATGCCTCCTAGAAACCATCAGGCTCTGCAACTTTCATATTTCAAGTTGCTTTATAAAACTCAATTTCGACTTTCTACCTTTAAAGATAAGTGTCCCCAGTTTTGGGCATTTTTATTTTTGTTTTAAATGCATTAATGTGATAAATGTAAACATAAGAACTAAAGAGCTCCAGTATAAAACAAACATAGAATTTATGAAAGTAACCAAAATAGTGAGCCCCATTAGGTCTCGAACCACTAGATAAAAAAGTAATCAACTCAACCTATCGGTAATCTGAGCTGTTAAATTGTGTGATTAATTTAATACTTAGATAAGCAAGCCAGGTGTCATCGCAAAATATCACGAATATATTAGAAACGCTCACAATTATTCAATCGATTCATATTTGTAACGCTTTTATAATCTCATCAATTTCGAACGACAAATACAGTAAATATGTATTTTTAGTATGAATCTACGCCATTAGTGCTATATCTCTCACTTATATTTAGTATTAATTCATTTTAGAATATGTGACAAAAAGTTGGACAAGGTCATTTCGTCAATCTGTGAAGAAGTCCATTTAGGTATTACTACGATTCCAGCGATTGCACTGATAAATGCAGCGTGATTTCAGCGATAGCACTGATAAATATGCGTGATTTCAGCGATAGCACTGATAAATGTGGCGTGATTTCAGCGATAGCACTGATAAATGTGTCGTGATTTCAGCGATAGCACTGATAAATGTGGCGTGATTTCAGCGATAGCTCTGATAAATGTGTGTGATTTCAGCGATAGCAGTGATAAATGTGCGTGATTTCAGCGATAGCACTGATAAATGCGCGTGATTTCAGCGATAGCACTGATAAATGTGGCGTGATTTCAGCGAAAGCACTGATAAATGAGCGTGATTTCAGCGATGGCTCTGATAAATGTGTGTGATTTCAGCGATAGCAGTGATAAATGTGCGTGATTTCAGCGATAGCACTGATAAATGCGCGTGATTTCAGCGATAGCACTGATAAATGTGGCGTGATTTCAGCGAAAGCACTGATAGCTGTGCGTGATTTTAGCGATAGCACTGATAAATGTGCGTGATTTCAGCGATAGCACTGAAAAATGTGCGTGATTTTAGCGATAGCACTGATAGCTGTGCGTGATTTTAGCGATAACACTGATAAATGTGCGTTATAGTTAGTTCAATACTTAATAAAAATACATTTCATTTAAGTAAAGCCAAAAATACCGACCTTTGAAAATAAGACTAAGTGTGTATGATAGGAATTTTTTTTGCTTGTTTCCCAAAAGATTTCTCGAACAAACTGTGTGTTCGATTAAACAATAATTACAGGGTAATTTAGTCAATGATGAAACAGTATGTACATGTACTTAAGGTTATGTTTAAATGTTATATATTGCACAATGTTTTACTTTACTATTATGATATGTCATAATGAATACATAACTACGCTTTTCAGTTCTAAACAGTTATTTGATAAAATCACTCCTTGCACGCATATCAGCCGGAACCGACTATTTGATAAAATCACTCCTTGCACACATGCCAGCCGGAACCGACTATTTGATAAAATCACTCCTTGCACACATACCAGCCGGAACCGACTGTTTGATAAAATCACTTCTTGCACACATACCAGCCGGAACCGACTATTTGATAAAATCACTCCTTGCACGCATACCAGCCGGTACCGACTATTTGATAAAATCACTCCTTGCACACATACCAGCCGGAACCGACTATTTGATAAAATCACTCCTTGCACACATACCAGCCGGAACCGACTATTTGATAAAATCACTCCTTGCACACATAACAGCAGGAACCGACTATTTGATAAAATCACTCCTTGCACACATACCAGCCGGAACCGACTATTTGATAAAATCATTCCTCGCACGCATATCAGCCGGAACCGACTATTTAATTTTTTTTACTCCTTTCACACATACCAGTCGGAACCGACTATTTGATAAAATCACTCCTTGCACACATACCAGCCGGAACCGACTATTTGATAAAATCACTCCTTGCACACATACCAGCCGGAACCGACAATGTGATAAAATCACTCCTTGCACGCAAACCAGCCGGAACCGACTATTTGATAAAATCACTCCTTGCACACATACCAGCCGGAACCGACTATTTGATAAAATCACTCCTTGCACAGATACCAGCCGGAACCGACTATTTGATAAAATCACTCCTTGCACGCATACCAGCCGGAACCGACTATTAAAAAAAATAAATTACTCCTTGCGCACATACCAGCCGGAACCGACTATTTGATAAAATCACTCCTTGCACACATAACAGCCGGAACCGACTATTTGATAAAATCACTCCTTGCACGCATACCAGCCGGAACCGACTATTTGATAAAATCACTCCTTGCACAGATACCAGCCGGAACCGACTATTTGATAAAATCACTCCTTGCACACATACCAGCCGGAACCGACTATTTGATAAAATCACTCCTTGCACGCATACCAGCCGGAACCGACTATTTGATAAAATCACTCCTTGCACACATACCAGCCGGAACCGACTATTTGATAAAATCACTCATTGCACGCATACCAGACGGAACCGACTTATACTACGCATTCAATTTGAAATTCATGTCTTCTTGATCGCGTACATAAACGAAACTATTCTATAAGGATGACCTATTTATGGTTAAAAGGACGCTTTTCTAAGTCAAACACCAGCGATACAAGTGGCAAGAACATATTACAAATATGTCCTTTAAGCGAGAATACAGAATATACAGTTTCATTGATTTGTTCTTTCATATATTTTAATTGTATTTAAACTATTATTAGAAAAGTAAGTAAAATTTGATATGATTTATGTGTGAAATAACGTCTAACCTCAAATAACATATCTTTGTCCGGTGAACTGGAATTAGTATACGATTAAGTAACTATATGTTATTATTAAGCAATTGAAAAAAAACGTGAACTTGGTCAACATATCCTTGTAATATTAACATATCCTTGATTTATATTTATATGTTTATTATCAATAGCACGGGGTATAAAATGTAATGTATACTTGTACTCGCGCAGGCAATATGGCAGGAAATCGGATATCAATTATTACGCTTTTTACAGTTTAATGACTGAACAAACATATTTTTGGTGTTATTGGATAAACTCTTCAAATAATATCTTGTCATGTGCAAACGGGAGTGTTCAGGTGACATCAATCAAAATGAAATTTTCCGAAACAAATATTAAACCCAACACAATGACTGGCATTGACAATTTGAAGATCACTGAACCCACTTTTCCTCTTGCGGTGTCCGTATTTAAACACGTGCGAACTATTTGAGTTCCCATTCAATTTGATGACGCTGAACGCATATCTTATAAGCTGACACCAGCGGCGAGTTGGGAGCCCAGGTCTTAGCCTAGGAGTTTACCCTGACGTGTTTGAGCTCATGTGCATTCCCGGGATACCCTCCATCAGGCTGTGTTGAACCGACTGAGGAATGTTAAGACATGCCGTGACACCCGGACTTAAATGGCTGTACACAGATCGATGCGCGGCCCAGATAATGTGGCATGTTCGATACCACTAAGTACGTGTCATACATGTCGAATTTCGGACAAAAATAACAGGAATAGGCTTTAACGTTTAAACTTATCGGCCAAACATTAAATGTGTAAGTTTCATAGCATGACGTTTCATCCATCTATAGTTGTTATCTAATACTACGTTTTTGGGACTGGTAAGGTATGTCTTGGTTAATAAAGATCGGATGAATTAAATGTTAACAATTGGTGAAGAACTGCTTAAAAAACTCCGGTCACACATTCAAGCTTTACCATGACCGATACTTGAAACAATCAGTTCGAGCAATTGATGGCGACCGTCTTATGCCAAGCTGGCGCCCGTGTGCTGATAGTGAGATTTGGACGATCGCCGCAACTGATTGCAGATTTAAAGTAAATACGAGTCAACCGATCGCCATTAAATGTCTATAGAAGCAGGGCCGACTCTGGCGACAACAGTATATCGGTCGTTGCCTTCCGAGCGTCAGAAATTGTACCGCATAGCCGTCTTCGATGTCTGACGATATTATAAATAAGAAAAATCGGACGGCAGCTGCCCGATCCAAGCAAACATCGTTGGTCGGTCGGACGCGTGCTAGCGACGTGCCCCATATGTTTACTTGCATGTGATGGTCCGTAACAAGTCTACGTATTTTGTTTAACCTTATTTTTAAATGTTTAAAAATCACAATACAAGACCCTTACAGTTTCATTATAATATTTGTTTGAAATATATAATATAGTTGTATTATCATGCACCAACTAACTTGATTGCCAAAAAATGGATATAAGCACTTACAATGCATTTACTCACCGCGATTCGTCAACAAGGCGCATTAGTCTTGGGTCATGCCGAGCGGAGAATCGTGCACAGCACCGCGGGTACATTCTGGAGAGCCTAAAATCCGCGGGAAAACCCATCAAACTAGCCGATCAGACGATATAAAACATATATTAGATAAATCGTACACAAATGCTTCCAACATTAAAGGATAACATAAATAAAATCGGTGTTCTGTTAACGCTCATATTGTTTTTGTGTTGGGCTTTTTCACGGAAACATCGCGCAAATGTGCTCGAGTTTTCGTATTATACACGTTATTTTTCCACACAGAAGGTATAATTCATGGTATGATAATACAATTAAATTACATTTATTTCATTTTATGGTCAAATATCTAAAACGATTTTCGTTTCCATTTATTGACCTTAACGACTTGGAAATTAGTATTAACATAATAATATGACTGGTTAGCGAATTTAAGCTATGTTACATCAAACATATTTATACATTGTAAGCGTTGTTAATTATCCCACATGATTCCGGACGTTCTGAAATACACACACCATCATTTTTATTCGGTTTCCAAAAGATTGTAATGTGCTTATAACGTCTTTCATCACATGGGTTAGCGTTTACAAACGAGCGATACCCTACATGTATGTGATTATTAATTACATTTCATCCAACTATATATATATATATATATATATATATATATATATATATATATATATATATATATATATATATATATATATATATATATATATATATATATATATATATATATATATATACATATGTATATAAATTGTAACAGCATTTAAATCTTTTCGTCATGATCAATCATTTGTGTCATGAACAATGATCGATTCAGACGCTACATATACAATCTTTATTGATGATTTGTTTTCATAAATAGATGATCATCCTAGAAAACAAATTGTTATAGAATTCATAGAGAAACTTATCAACTGTATTTTTGAGGGAAGTCAAGCAATAATGGATGACTAACCGACGCTGTAAGACAGCCAACAACGATTGCTTATATTGAATAATAATTGTATATGCTTGAGAAAATAACACCACGAACACAGCGTAATAATTAGGCAACTGGTGAAAAAAGATTATTAATATAAAATTGATTCTGAATCAAGGCGAGAGATAATCATTAACGTTAGATTTAACCGAACCGAACAGAACAAACATTGTATTTAGACTTATACATAAGTACATCGTCTTAATACATACAGTATTAAAGTAAGTATGTAACGTATTGGATTCATTTAAGCTCAATAGAAATGAAAAAATACACAAGATAAATACAAATGAAGTATAATGTATATAGTAAACTTTTTAAACATATAATGACAGGCAGATTTGTAAATGATATCAGTTATATGGTATTAATGAGCAATGAATTGCGAATAACATATGCTTCTGTTATATATTAACACAACTTGAAAGGTTCGTTTTTTTTTCGGATGAAGTCAGTAATTTGTGATACTTTAAAACAGATGGATTAACATATACATGCATTTTAAGGTATTTTTGTCATACAACACTATAACATGGACAAATACAAACGAAGTGAAACCCATCTTCAATATCTCTTCTATTGCAACATACACAGTTTCTTTCGTTGCGAGGAATATTATTGCGGGCATACCGCCCGGTTTGAATTATCAATGGGTGTACAGAAATTCTTTACAAAGGGAATACGCAAATTCCTTGGTAACAAATCCAAATAAGATGCGTATACTATTTTAGGTTTAAAAACTCTGTACATGTCTAATACAGGACGGTTACTTAATGTACCATACCATTCGTATTTAAATGTATCTATAATTATATGTCTCTAATCTGGCATATAAAAGAAGTAACACACACACAGAACTAGGGTTATTAAAACATACCCATAACCATAATCGGCTAACAACTGTTTAATATGTGAGACCCAATTGATGTGTCCCTTATGACACTCTTCAACATTCATACCATACACAGAATGGAGAATAATATTTTTATTACTCAATCTAATATTAAACCAATATGTTAACATTCTTATAAAACGATTAATCTAAAGTTGGTATCTACCCAACTCTCCATTAACACATGTGTTACAATTGTTGGGTCTTACTTGTAGCATTCTTTTACAGACCTTTAAATGAATACGTTCTATTTCTTTAGACTTTGTGAAACCCCAAATTTCGGAGGCATAGTTAAGAATCGAACCAACAAATGCATCAAATAACTGACAAAGCTTTTTAGGTTTTAGATTATACATTTTACACTAGTAAATTAAAGTATTCATAGCCTTAAGGGCTTTACCTACTTAATGTTCTTGGTTTAATGTGAAACTACCTGTATAATGTATAACGGTACCTAAATTATAAAAGTTATTAACCGTGTCAAGGTTATGGAAATCGTTTGTTCATCCCTCATTTTGGCGTAAACGGCCCCTCTTACGGAAAACCATCATGTTAGTTTTTGAAGTGTTTACTCTTAGGTCCCAAGTATTACACAAACGCAAATTATCATAATGGGCTTGAACTTCTTCAGGTCAAGTAGAACTTTTTTTTTTATTCAATATCATACATACAATGTAAACATGTATATGATCATACAACACAGTGATTGTATAAAGCTATACAATTCAGACATGTTATACAATATATGCTAATATATATATATATATATATATATATATATTAATATTTTTTAGAGAGAGAAAAGAAAAGAACAACAGAGGAATAGTTATAAAAAATGATGAGTTGTATTAAGTCGGAAGAAAGCATACTGGATTTGTGTGTTTTGTTGTATATTCCCAATGACCTTGTCAGATTGAAAAAAAATAAACAAAACTATTTTAGAAAGATAAACTAACATTAGAGTGAAATGTATATAAGTGGACAAAACATTATGAGAATTTAACCCGATTCCATTTTTGTTCAAAGATTTGTAATGTGTTATTACTGAGGGCTATTTCTTTCTCAATCTGGATTTTTAGTTTAACACTATGGACAAAACAATTACAATTTGGTACTTGTTTTTTTGTACTTCATGTTTGAGATAAAATATTTCATCAATATAACCATAAAATTCACAATATTATTACCGTCTATTGATTTCAATGAGTTAATTCCGAAACTTACATTTAAGAAAGATAGTTTAACGTTTAGTTGCTGTTGTTCAAGAAAAGATATTAATTGATTCCAAATAGGCTGGATGTGTTTGCACTCCCAAAAAAGATGTTCTATAGTTTCAATGTTTTCACTGCAGAAGTCACACAGATTGACTTAGATAATTTGCATTTAAAGAGATATTTATTTGTTGCTATAATTCTATGGATGTATTTATATTGAAAATTTCTCAGTGTGCTTTCAATAGTTGCTTTATATGGCATGGTAAATATGTGTTCCCAATTAAGTTCATTTTCTCCAAAAAGGACTTGCCATTTATTTTGGATTTTGGAGTTTTCTGTATGGTTTTTAATTTGTAGTGTGTAAAATATTTTATTTGTTTTGTTTTTTCTTCCAAGTATGTTTTCTACAAATGTTGTTTGAGGTCAAGTAGAACTTGATTTAACACATGATCTAACATTTTCATACATATCTTTAACAATTTGCAATATTTTACCACTATTGCCAGTTTTATACAGTTTTAACCACAATGCATTTCCATATTCAACACTCTCGTTAATTCATCAGCAACTGCCTTGGGAAAAACATAACGCTCCTGAAAACGCCGACAAGAGCAGGACAGTAATCATCGTGTCTTCGACATCGGTAATAATGTAACATTCAGATTATGTTTTTTAATTGAAATTGAAACACTTCGCGGAAAGTCACACTTCGCCATTGACATTTACTGTTGCTATAAAACGAATTGAATATCGATGCATTATATATCGTAAGCTTGAGCGATTGTTCGTTGCTTCTTAAATACACATAGAGTGGTATCAATGGGGCTACATATCTTTTAGTTAAACTAAACAGGATATGATTCGCTCGTGTTGCTCAAAAATAATGTTTTTTATATATTACATTTAGATGAAAATGTTAACATACATGCTTGAAAAATTTCAAACATTGGCCTTGTAACAGAATCAACCATAATACCAGAACTACACCATTGTAATAACCGTTGGCTCTAAATAACTTAACATTGGTGTACCTCGCGTATATCATGAGTAACGCAATACTGCAATGCCAACGTCCATTCATCTCCATAATGATGTACCAAACGTCTGTGTCCATTGTTGTCATGTATCATCCATGTGGAAGCATATCAATCCTTTATCAATCAATATTAAAAAATAGTTATCACTAGCAATTTGATTGTGTGTATATATTTCTTTTCTAGCCTAATTTTTCAGCTTGAGTATCGCCTAATCGTCACCTTAAACTATATAGTCACATTTCTACATATCATTTGTGCTGTTACCGTACAAACATATTACCTTGAAACCTTTTTATAAACTGACAAAATGGTTAAAACATTTATAAGACAAAATACAACAATAATTTTTTTTAAAATTAATACTGGATATTCGATATTGTAGTTATTATGCGGATGTCTATGATTTTGGGAAATACCATTTAATACCATGCAAACACAGCACCATTATATTAAGGATACGTTATGTTAGGAAGAATCACTCAAACTTCGCATGCTTTTTTCGCCATTTTGCAGCTTATTTTTATGCAATCATTACCGAAACAACGCAACCGCATGCAATTGGCAAAAAGTCGTATAATTGTGACTTTTTGCAAGAAGATTACAGCGATTTTTTTGCATAATAGACATGCATTCATGAGAACAATGCACCTGGCTCACTCATATTCAACAAAACTTGTGTCAAGGTTTCGACGCAATCGCAACGCATATATAAATAATCAAGGCAAAAAACGTACATACAACGACTCTTTATGCCAAGAAATACCCTCATTTACCATTTGTAAATAGGCACAATTTAGTGACTTACTTGATATACACGTATGCCATGTCATGGTGGTTCATTTTCATTAGCCGACAAATAAAATAAGTTTCAAATGACCTGCGTTTAATCTTTCTCGAGCGAACTTCATATTCGTTTCCAATGTCATGTATAAAGGGACCCTCAACAACGCCATGAATTAATGAGAATGCTAAAAGCTAAGTAAAATGTATTTAAGCGTGTCCTCATTAGCATTATCCTACGACCGTAGGCTAGCTTTTGTGCATGTGAGTAAATATTTAATAAATACATCTGATTACATGGATAGCATTTAATGCGTTGTGTTAGTTCTTCTATTTTAATCTTATGCAATGATTATTAGTTACTAACAATTTTTCAAACTATAGTGAGCTACGTTATTGGTTCTAACGAACACTTCCTGTTTACAAGTTCATTTGAACAGCATGAAAACCTTTCCCAGAAACTAGAGTTGATAACAAATCTAAACACGTCGAGTTATATGCCGAGGTTATTGCAAAACTCCATTAATGCTATATATGTCATGATTTAAAAGAAGGTATTCGCTTAAACAGTTAATTAAACAGAAGCATCTTGTAAAGATTGTACGATACTTTTAGAGATAAATAATGTGTGTGTGATTCGTATTGTTTGATGGTCTTTGTGTCGATTCGGCAAAAAGAACTGATGTAAATGTATTGTTTTAATCAACTGTGTGTGATTTGTTTTGTTTGATGGTCTTTGCGTCGATTCGGACTTGACGCACACTTTTCTGACTTTCGTTTCCGTACTGTATGCCCTGATAAACAACAAACAGCCAAGACTCACGGCAGTAGTGACCGGCTTAAGTACAGAACAAGTTGAAATAATTTCCTGTCGGTTTGATAGTGTGACATAGCTGACCAAAAATCATAAGCACATTCTTCAGCCCTGTAAGAAATGCTAAATTTTAGTGAGAATTTTCGTCTATCCAAGAACTGTAATACCCGCAACTTCCTGTACTTTGGTATCAGCAAATGCATTTCACGGAAGGATGTCGTAGGAGGACCTCGACTTTTGACACAGCTACCGGATCTACAATTTTTATAGCTTAAGAGAAAGTTGAATTTACTGGATTCTGTAAGTCTTTGGCTTTTTTTATTTTATTGATTAAGTAACAGCTTAATGTTGAATCTTTTGAGAAAGGACTTAATATGCACATATATTTGTAATGGGTATTGCAGTTAAATTGTCGCTTTTATCATGTAGTGACATTCTGAAATATTATTGAAGTGAAACGTATGTTAAATCTTTCTTCTTGTATTTATGACTGCCAACGCAAGATCTTTATATCATTCACACACAATATCAGGATTAAGATAAGGTTGTTAATGTTTTTAAATTCTTCATGAAATTTCATTCGTCTTCCTACTGCCACATTTAGAGTATAACAATTAATGTGATTGATTGCGTTGTAAATTATGCACGTATTAGATTATTAATCGCTTATGTTCCTTACAGAGCTAGTCTCTGGGCCTTAGACAAACATTTACGTACAATTATCATAATTGCAATTTCATAATGTTGCGTCTTCATTTTAGCGCTATGGTACACATGGTGCGGTTAATATAATAAACGTACCTGTAGACGTCCGGTTTATAAATCCCCGGCTAATACAAATGTACACAACTCTCCATTAGATTTGATTATCTGTAATATTTGCCATTATAAAGTTTTGTCAAACACCATTGAACATTTGCACGGATGTTTGCTGAGTTACGTCAGGCAAAGTTTCGAGTGCTTCGGTCACAGTCCCATTAAGGTGAAATCTCAATTACCCATCTACTCCGTTGGGATTGTACAAATATGGTTATGTCAGCGAGTATTGACTGCAGAGATCAGCGAGACTGTTTATGATGATCTGACTGTGATTATACATATTGACCGTGCTCTGCAAAAGGGGATCTAATGCATGTGCGTAAAATGTTGTCCCAGATTAGCCTGTGCAGCCCGCACAGGCTAATCAGGGACGACACTTTCCGCCTTAACTTGATTTTTGTTAAGAATAGGCTTTCTTTAAACGAATTATATCATAAAAACGGCAAGTGTCGTACCTGATTAGCCTGTGCGAACAGTAATGATGAATGCTGTAGTCGGAACACTATTGGCTAAAGAATTAATATGGATTATTCATATTTTATTTCAATTGACATGGAAACAGCAAACCATTACTTTAAAGAGTTTTACCTTTTCTTTATAGAACACAATACATCCTAAAACGACCACGAACCGTAATTGTGCAAGAAAACAGTACCATATGTCGCCGTGTATTTCAGGAGACGCAGACAATGTATCTCTATATTCAAAGCCCTGAAGGCAGTTTTCAAAATTATGTTATAGCTTTTCATATCGCAAGATTGAAATGAACACAACCCATTCAAATTTATAAAGAGTGAGTCTTAAACAGGTCGAGATGCGCGTGCACTGTTAATCCTCATATATATGTTATAGAACTAACTTAGACAAATTAACAACAATATGTCTCTTTTTTCACAATTGGTTGTGCATTAATTGTCATCCCAGTACCAGAGACTCACTTTAAACGAAAAACACCATAAAATCAGAAAGTGTCGTCCTTGATTAGCTGGTGCGCATTGCACATGCTTATCAGTATGCACAGGCTAATCATATTTGACATGCATTAAGCCCCGTTTTCCCTGAAAGCAGCCAATATGTACAGATTTCAATGATAAACTGGCCAATGTCGTCGCACAAGCTGTTATAAACTCTAAACTGGCCAATATCGTCGCACAACCTCTTAAACACTATTGATTACATACAGGCTGTCTGCAGCACTGGTACACTGCAGACAGCCTGTATCTTAGCTTCGCTAGGAACGATAACCACAGCCTGTTTATACTTCACCACTGGCAGTGGTGAATTATAAACAGGCAGTGGTTATCGTTCTTAGCGTAGCTAACAGCAGACTGACTTGCCAAACAACCTCTACATTAGTTGCTCGCTACCGCTCACAACTAAAAACATCGTTATGTTGCAATAAGTTCCGGAGTACTCATTAGACATGGTCCCGCGACTTTTAGGGGCCCATGTGACAACATGGTTCAGTCTACAATTCCAAATATTTTGACTGCGCTACAAACTCACAGATGCTTAAAAATCACGAACGCAACCGGCGAACGAACCTATTCCAAACTAAAAATTCAGAAATACAGCAATTATGCTTTAATGGCACAATAACGATTTAATACGTTTGCCTTTATGGCAACTGAAAACGACGTTAAGCAGAATATTGACTTTCAGAAAATGTTCTATATAGATTAGATTAGATTGTGAATTTTACTACTGAGAAATTAAGATAGATAACTTTGTGAAAGTACGTTACTCATCAGTCGTTACTTAAAAAAGAGGTTGGTAATCGTAAACGTTTGACTCGTAATTAAAGTATCGAACGGTCCACGCTAACTACCTTTCGTGTATCGTAATTTAAGTTTCATAATATTTCTTTCTGAATAAATAGATACATACGTAAATATACAGACTACATTTATTAATTTCTCACATTCGTTATTTAATACTTATAATGTAATAACTATATTATAATGACATGTTATACTTATAAAAAGACGTGGTTACACTTTGTCTTGCCAGCCTTGGTACTGGTAGGTTACTTCAAACAAGTGAAATCGACTGGGCACTGGTGCTCTTGTAGGCACTATGCCGACTAGATGCCTGGGGCAAGGGAGTACTGGTAGGCTACTTCAAACGAGTGAAATCGACTGGGCACTGGTGCTCTTGTAGGCACAATGTCGACTAGATGCCTGGGGCAAGGGTACTGGTAGGCTACTTCAAACAAGTGAAATCGACTGGGCACTGGTGCTCTTGTAGGCACTATGTCGACTAGATGCCTGGGGCAAGGGTACTGCTAGGCTACTTCAAACGAGTGAAATCGACTGGGCACTGTTGCTCTTGTAGGCACTATGTCGACTAGATGCCTGGAGCAAGGGTACTGGAAGGCTACTTCAAACGAGTGAAATCGACTGGGCACTGGTGCGCTTGTAGGCACTATGTCGACTAGATGCCTGGGGTCAGGGTACTGGTAGGCTACTTCAAACGAGTGAAATCGACTGGGCCATGGCCTTGTAGGCACTATGTCGACTAGAGCCTGGGGCAAGGGTACTGGTAGGCTACTTCAAACGAGTGAAATCGACTGGGCACTGGCCTTGTAGGCACAATGTCGACTAGATGCCTGGGGCAAGAGTACTGGTAGGCTACTTCAAACGAGTGAAATCGACTGGGCACTGGTGCTCTTGTAGGCACAATGTCGACTAGATGCCTGGGGCAAGGGTACTGGTAGGCTACTTCAAACGAGTGAAATCGACTAGGCACTGGTGCTCTTGTAGGCACTATGTCGACTAGATGCCTGGGGTCAGGGTACTGGTAGGCTACTTCAAACGAGTGAAATCGACTGGGCACTGGTGCTCTTGTAGGCACTATGTCGACTAGATGCCTGGGGTCAGGGTACTGGTAGGCTACTTCAAACGAGTGAAATCGACTGGGCCATGGCCTTGTAGGCACTATGTCGACTAGACGCCTGGGGCAAGGGTACTGGTAGGCTACTTCAAACGAGTGAAATCGACTGGGCAATGGTGCTCTTTTAGGCACTATGTCGACTAGACGCCTGGGGCAAGGGTACTGGTAGGCTACTTCAAACGAGTGAAATCGACTGGGCACTGGCCTTGTAGACACTATGTCGACTAGATGCCTGGGGCAAGGGTACTGGTAGGCTACTTCAAACGAGTTAAATCGACTAGGCACTGGTGCCCTTGTAGACACTATGTCGACTAGATGCCTGGGGCAAGGGTACTGGTAGGCTACTTCAAACGAGTGAAATCGACTGGGCACTGGTGCCCTTGTAGACACTATGTCGACTAGATGCCTGGGGCAAGGGTACTGGTAGGCTACTTCAAACGAGTGAAATCGACTGGACACTGGTGCTCTTGTAGGCACTATGTCGACCAGATGCTTGGGGCAAGGGTACCGCTAGGCTACTTCAAACGAGTGAAATCGACTGGGCACTGGTGCTCTTGTAGGCACTATGTCGACTAGATGCCTGGGGCAAGGGTACTGGTAGGCTACTTCAAACGAGTGAAATCGACTGGGCACTGGTGCTCTTGTAGGCACTATGTCGACCAGATGCTTGGGGCAAGGGTACCGGTAGGCTACTTCAAACGAGTGAAATCGACTCGGCACTGGTGCCCTTGTAGGCACTATGTCGACTAGATGCCTGTGGCAAGGGCCTCAAATAAGTCAATACATATGGGCCTTCATGGTACTAAATCCGGCACCGGCTGCAAATGCGTGTAATAGTTCATTGCTATATGTACCTTTATTACTGTAAAAACTACATGTACACGCGAAGATATATAAGTTGAATTTATTGTACTCTTAATAATTGGTCGACAGGAAAAATATACTATTATACCCACATTTCATTTATCAAGTACACGAAAATTTCATTAAGATGATTTATAAGTCGCCATTATGATGTAAGTTAATATTGATTGTATTTTCAAGAGATATCCATTATGATAAAAGTTTAAATGTTTAAATAAATGAATTAAATATAAATTAATTTTGCATGAGGCATGTTTCGTGATTTTGGTATTAAACGCAACACTGACGATTTTTCGTTACATCATATACTGACGTTTGCTGAATCTATGATTATCATCTCCTACATATTTGTTAAAATTTCTTTTACGCATAGTGACACTTTAAACGTCAACAAACCTACACACACTACAATGGTTTTCTACAATACCCATAACATACATGTATATGTATACTAAAATAATGTGTATGTATTAATAATACCTGCCAGATGCATGCCCTCTTAAATTGAAACTAATTGAGTCGCGTTCTGAGAAAACTGGGCATAATGCATGTGTGTAAAGTGTCGTCCCAGATTAGCCTTTGCAGTCCGCACAGGCTAATCTGGGACGACACTTTCCGCTTTTATGACATTTTTCGTTTAAATGAAGTCTTTTCTTAGCAAAAATCCAATTTAGGCGGAAAGTGTCGTCCCTGATTAGCCTGTGTGGACTGCACAGGCTAATCTGGGACGACACTACGCATATTTATTATGCCCAGTTTTCTCAGAATACGACTCAATAGTACACGAGACTGGACCATTTCCCTTATATTTCGATACTGTGTCTTAGTGCTTATTATGTATATACAATATGTGTATTTTTTATTGAACATTATGTAAATAATTGTGTATTATACAAATAAAAGCCCACTTATTCTGATTTAATAAGTGCATACTTGCACAAGGTAGGCCATATTTGTTTTGCTATCTGCAATGTCAATATATTAAGTATGATTAAAAATACATAGTCCTTTCAAAAATAAACATAACTTCAAATACTCAACTCATGTTCTACATCGTCAATAAATGCATTCAAAGGCATACAAAACTAGTGTGTAAGTATTTCTTTAATGTAAGATGTTGGTCCACGTTAACTTACGAAATTTAACGAAGAATTCCAGAAACTGTGCCATTTCAATTCCATTTAAATAACGTGTAAGTGCTGGCCAAATCTTTTACAACATATCAATAAGTCTGCTTAAATAGTTACATCTTTACAACACTGGTCATACTATTGTATGTAATGCCTTTTTGTGATTTATATAAACATATCCGTGTTTAAAAAAAGATACCTCACGTTGTCAAACATTGAAAAATAACAGTAAACGTTATCGATAATTTTCAGCGTTTTCAGCGTAAAATGACGACGTTTGTTTAGATTGTGACATCAGTACGTCAGAGAAAGTCACTCGCGCTCACAAAAATTAAACAATTATCTACCGAAAACAACAAATGTCCTATCTCGATTTATATGTTAATTACAATATAATCTATTGCGACAAATAATTTTTGCTACTTGATTACGGTCATAACATGTGCGTTATCATTTGTTATACTCAGACGTCATTTGGCGCCGATATTTGTTATATGCCATGACTATAATTTAAACAAATGATAAGGTGTTCTACTTACATATATAAGTCGTACGAAACGATTTTTCCGCTCAAATTAAGATCATCTCTGTTTTTCACCGTTTTTAGTAAAAAGAATACGGAGATTAGTTTATATGAACACTTACACCTTAATTAAGAAAGTACAACGGAGTACACAAATTGTAATAATTATAATTTATACGCATGTCATAAGCATTTTTACCAGATACGACTATGGCATATTCATTAAATACATATCTATTGTTAACGCTAAACTCATATTGCTAAATGAACGTAAATAACCCATCAGATCACAAATAAAATCTAGTTATATATCTCCATGTTGTGATTTATGTGTGCCACCTTCGTGACATTTCTGACAAGCAATGAAAGTTGCTGAATCAAAGAGCGGTTATTTTAGCGCTATAAACTTAACATCTTAAGAAAGCGAGAACCGGTTTAATGATAGCGCGGAGCTAATATATTCATCGGATACTCTTGGTTAATTTCAATTTAAATGATTCAAGACTTTTAAATCAATTATAAAACCCGATGACGAAAATACGTTGTGACATATAGCAACGAAAGTTATTGAAAGTTTTATTATAATGCAAATACATCATGTTGTTAAAACCGTATGTAAGAAATCCAGGAAAAAATAGTTAATATGCACATTTTTTCAACTACCAATAAAATGTTGGTTAACACATAGTAGAATATAAAGCATTTATATTAGATACTATCATGAACAATATAACATGAACCTGTTATATTCCGGGTTTGCAAATGCTCGAATAAATAAAATAACAGAAACTTCTCTCGTTTTTGGTGACATGGGGGACAGAATGAATGAAGTCCGTCAATTAAAAAAAAAAATACACAGAGCTTTCACACAAAGGCAGAGACACTTGCTGGAAAGCGTGTATACATATTGAAGAAGTAGATTTTAAGGTCTTCTGATCACAATCAGAATGGAACATTGGTTGGAGCTTCTATCATGAAATGAAGAGCTCTAAAAGCCACAATCCTTGCCCAAGTGAAAGCTTCGGAAAGAGCTTCCAGTTGGCTTTGACTAAGACGATCAGACAACATTGACATGGTCTCAGGTGTTTGCCACTATTTACCCAGTCATCTCAACGATGTACGGATCATTAGGTAGCGAATCATCATATGACAGGTGGAGCTGAGTTGAGAACGTTTGCAATATGCACGACACTGACACTACACACCCTGTGATTGCATGCGTATCATACGTCACAGAGTTCATAGTTGAGGTAAATTTACGCGTGCATAGGGATGACGCTTTCCATCTAAACAAGGGATGACGCTTTTCATCTAAATAAGGGATGACGCTTTCCATCTTAACAAGGGATGACGCTTTCCATCTAAACATGGGATCACGCTTTCCATCTAAACAAGGGATGACGCTTTCCATCTAAACATGGGATGACGCTTTCCATCTAAACTCTATTTAAGCTAAGATGAGACTTCCTTTAAGCGAACAATACAATAACTGCACAGGCTAATCTTGGATGACACTTAACGCACAGGCATTAAGCCCGTTTTTTTTCCAGAGTTGGGGTTTTATCATTAGTAACTAATTGTATTTTAATGTCTTTGCCGATCAATCGTGGCTATATCTTTTAACAAAGGAACTCGAGTAATCGATATTGTGTATTCATCATTCATACACATTTTCTATCATTAGTTTTTCATCATTAAAAGCTTTGCAATATAAATCATATTATTTCTTTGAATTATCTAATTTTATTTTGTCTCATTCATGTTACGAAAGCAATTTATCAACATAAAAATGTCAAAACTTAAACAGATAATAAATGGGGTTTAATACTTAATATACATGAACTTTCGCCAATTTTCTTTTCCTAATTCTAAAATAAAGGTACAATTGTTGATTCGCATAAATTGCAATATTATGTTTCGGACAGCTTAACACTTATTATTGCACAAAAAAGGAATAATTTTGATACACTTTTCTTATTTTTATTGATGTTGCATTTCAAAATTGACATCAAAAGTGAAATGAGGCATGTGAGAAACAAAACGCGAAAATGCCGGGATCTGGTGATAAGTCCAAGAAATAACGGGTGAAAACTTATATTCGATAATAATTTTAAATTTTCGCTTCGAATAACACCAATTGAATATTACGTCACAGTATGGCGACTGGGGACAAATATTATAAATAAGAATGGATTCGGAATTAGAGACGAGAGTTAATCGTTATCGTTTGTTTCAATTCTCTCGAGTATGCATCAGCATGAGCACTGAAAAAAAGAGATCACGCGCGTGTAACAGTAGGCACTTGAGGAACGATTCAAACAGGTTTCATTATGCAAATTATTAATTCCACGTTTATTTTATCAAATAAAGAGATTTAACAAAAAACAACGCCGTGAATTTCTTTGAAAACTAGTATAAGTCGTCAGTATAGGGACATTGACAGACATGAGCGGTGCATCTATTAAAAAAATCCCATCTACATCAATCGTTCATATTTAATTCAATCACATACACAAACACAATTAACCCATTTAGCCTAGTGCCTAGTGGACTCTCAAATCATTCTAAATTGGGTCAATTTATTTCCACAATTAGGGATGTCTAGTATATTTTTTTCTATATTTAGAATACGTCTTACAGAAATTCCTTTAAGTGAATAGCGCAGACCCAGATGAGACGCCGCATCATGAGGCGTCTCATCTGGGTCTACGCTGTTTGCCAAGGCCTTTTTTCTAGACGCTAGGCATAAATGGGTTAATAAAGCATCGTTCAGAAAACGTTTATATGCGGCATATTACTGGTGTCATACAATTGTTTGATTGCTGTAGTTCTAATTATGACAGGTGTTGGTGCTGTGGTTCACAGAAAACGGACGTTTGCACTATTAATACAATAAATACCTGTATGCAAATGTTAAAAAAAGGCTTTGGTTTCTTGTAGATACTATCTATACCACGTCATTAGCATCGTGCTTTTCACCTTCCATATGCAATAACAAAATCTCACATTCAGTGCAGTGTTGTAATGTTTAGTATATGAACTCAATTCAGACTGCTTTGTTTGATGCCATCGGGGCATGGTGAACATTTGTTATCAGAACAGGAGACCGTGTGGTCATCATTTCATAATAAAGACTAGTCTGGTTTGTTGCTCGGCAAAGTCTGCTTGTCAAATATTTCAACAGTTTAAATAATAAATATCAATTAAATGTTAGGTCCTATCAGTGTCTGTCCACACATCCAAATATGGGAGGGTGGACAGATTTGAGAGTTGGTGGCACTTCGAGAGAGAATGGATTTTACCTAGATTGTGAAGACAGTTAGCAAATAAACATTATTGGTGTATACATTTGTTATCATGGTGTGCAAATAAAATGTAGAGTGTATATACTGTGTTGTGAAGTTATGAACTTTTCCCTTGAAAACTGTAACACTGGTGGCAGCGTCGGGACAAGGACTTTAACACGCTTGTGAGGAAGTGCATATTATATCATTGTGTCAGGCTCAAGACTTTAACACGTCACTTATTTGTTTTAAATGGATTAGTTGATAATATTTCAAGCAAAGACATGAAACCAAAACGCAAACATGAAAAGGACTCTTGCAATGGCGAGCAAAGATAGTATTGATGTTGATGATAAAATAATACAATTGCGAGAAAAGTTACGTTTAGCTGAGATGGAAAATGCACAATTAGAAAGAAGAGAAAGGACTGATGAAGAAGCAGCCGTACATCAACGGAATGAACTTGTTAGACAATATCAACAACGTATAAATGACATAAATACAGATAAAGAAAAAACAAATCAATGACCTTCAGCAAGAAAATAGTTTGTTGCGCGAACAGTCTCAATATGGTAGTCAGAGGCGCGCAAGCAGTCGGGCAGAACGACGTAATTATGACGTTGCTATGCCCAGACAACTGTTGTTTGACGGGAAGTCTTCTTGGGAGAGTTTTATACATCCTTTCTCTGAGATGGTCAACGCGTGCAATTGGGATATACAAGAACGACTCTTTCGTCTCAAAAACAGTTTGCGAGGAGAAGCAGCAGAATATACTTTTCGCCAGCTTGCAACAGAAACGCTGAACAATAATGACATGTTGAAATCAGGATTGGAGTTGCGGTTTAAGGAGATCCGTTCAGTATCATCAAATGTTGCAGAACTTGAAGTCAAGCGTTTCAACAAGGATAAAGAGAAATTAGCAGAATACGTGTCAGATATCAAACGACTTGTGTGGAAGGGTTTTCCAACCGCTAATTATGAAACGCGGGAAACTATAAGCATACGTCACTTCCTCAAAGGGCTTTACGATACACAAGCAGCAGTATTCATAGGAATGAAGGAACCCACAACAATCGATAAAGCTCGTGATCTATTCGAGACGTACAATAGCATACGGGAAGAGGTTAAAGGGGCGCGTGTTAGAAGCGTCGAGTCGAAACCACAGCAAGGCGATTACGTAACAGAAGCAAGACTTCAAGAGTTTGGCCGGGATTTAAAAACAAATCTTGGAAAGAATATTGATAATTTAGCAAACAAGCTAACTAGTCAGAATGGTGGCCAAAGGCAGAGAAATTCGACACGTGACAGAAAAGACATTGAATGTTTTAAATGTTATCGCCGTGAACACTTCGCATCTGAATGTACTGCAGATGTGTTCCATAACCGTTCGGAAAACTAGGGCAGACCAAGACTAACGGCCCAGCGTTGGTCTCACAGACAGGCGAACATTTTCAGACATTTAAATGTAGAAGTACTAGTAGTGATGGACTTACTGTGCTTTTTGCTGTTAAATTGTGCGAGTCTCTTAATGTGTATTTAGTTATAGACACAGGTGCATGTACAACAATTATATCAACTGGCGTTTACAATAAGATACCAATAGGAAAACGACCAATAGAAAGTTGATCCGTCAGTGCGTCTTGAAGTAGCGGATGATGGACATTAGCTTTAGATGGACAATGTAAAATATCGTTTAAATCATGCGGACAGTGGCTCGAATATACTGTGTTTGTTGCACCAATTCGTGAAGACGGACTTATAGGTATGGATTTTCTATATGACTATGATTATCAATTAAGTGCTAAGAATGTATATTCATGTTTACATATAATCAAACTCTTACTATGTTTTAAATATAATGCATGACGTTGGAGATAAAGTTTTCGAAGAATAATATTTCTGTGAATGTGTTTCTTGATAATTAAAAGGACAGAACTGTTAATGATTCATTATGTTGATGAACAAGTCTGTGTATTTTGTATTGAGAAGTTATTTGCAATACAAGTCAATGTATATGGATGTTTCTTGTCATGTCATGGAATAATTTACAAGTAATATTCTTTGTTTTGAAGAAGGTTTCTAATCTTAGTATTAATAATACATATGCCATGCAGATTATTTGTACCTGTAGATTGTGTAGTAATAATATATTCACATAAACTATTGAAAATACATGTTTAACATGTCGTGAGTGTGATTCTGGCTTTTTAACATCATGTATACAACTATTTGGCTTAATTGAGGACACTTAAGAAGCTAAAGTGAGGGGAGTGTTGTAATTTTAGTATATGAACTCAATTTATACTGCTTTGTTTGATGCCATCGGGGCATGGTGAACTTTTGTTATCAGAACAGGATACCATGTGATCATTATTTCATAATAAAGACTAGTCTGGTTTGTTGCTCGGCAAAGTCTGCTTGTCAAATATTTCAAAAGTTTAAATACTAAATATCAATTAAATGTTAGGTCCTATCAGTGTCTGTCCACACATCCAAATATAGGAGGGTAGAGAGATTTGTATAAAAAGCCAGGTTCAGTGAGAAGCTGGGAGAGAGTTGGTGGCACTTCGTGAGAGAATGGATGTTACCTAGATTGTGAAGACAGTTAGCAAATAAACATTATTGGTGTATATATTTATTATCATAGTGTGCAAATGAAATGTAGAGTTTATATAATGTGTTGTGAAGTTATGAACTCTTCCCTTGAAAATTGTAACAGCAGTTTGTAATTTTTTTTTCGAAATAAACCACAATGACGTATTGTTTTACCTTATAAAATAACATGGTTTGTATACTTTAATATGTATGTGTAGATATAAAGTGCGTATGTCTACAGTTCGTGAAGCTTTAACTTAATCATTATTTACGCTATATCATTTAAGAAATATATGGTCACACCATTTCTAAATCAAATTGCTGAAATCACCACTGTGTTCATGGAAGGAACACAATGGTATATGATAGGACAATCAACTTCGCGTTAAACGCTGTTCAAACAATCAACATTTGAAAATCAATGCGTACGGAAAAGACAATTGGTGGAAGAAAATGTTAACATGTAATATTAAGCAAACATAATTACATGACAGTAATTTTATGTCATTACAAATATCTTTACATCAAAACACACTTGGTTAGGACCCTTAACATTGCTTCAGGGTTTGGATTTCAACATAAATGAAGGCAATATGGCGTTTTTTGTTCTGTTTTTGTTCAATAAATATTCTCACCAATATATTATACACTTATCTGAATAAATTTGTATGAAGCACGACATTCTGATTGAATTTCATTCGCTTGAAGATACACACAGTTTCATATGTCCAGCCTTTTATCTTTTGCGAGCGAACATCAAATTAATTCGAGGGTCATGCTTCAAAGGGGACCTAGACGACACCGGGCATTAATGTGTAATGTAATTAATTGTTAAAGCTGTATATAGAGCACTTACGAGCGACCTTATTAGCATAATCCTCCAACAGGAAGCTAATTGTTTTGTACTTGATTATGTTATATAAAATGCGATATAAGTATATCTGTATACATACATGACTTCATTTTATTTTTACATTTGTTTTCTACTCATTTCGATCATTGTGAATTATCAAAACGTTATTAGCATGGATACCAATAGAATCAAAAAATATTCAACTCAGGGAAAGTCTGCAGTAAAAAATAACAATTTATTTACGCATAATAGATAATAATTCTAAAATAGTTGAGTTTTGCATCATGGTTTTCGCTAACTTCCATAATTTCTATCTATACTTTGTATTGAATTAAAAGAAGATAAATCATTTACTCTTTTACAAATATACGATAATGCTCCCTATATAGATCCGCGAGTGAATTAAGAGATGCACCAGGTTTGTGCGATTTTTATTGGTTTATATATTCCCTTGTCTCCATTTGGCATTAATACGGGCATAACTACTTAACTACTCTTACCCATCGAATACGTGTTCCGAAAGATTTCCAGTAAAATAGATGCACACACACACGCACACACACGTTCGCACGCACAAACGCACAAACAAAGCACACACCTTATAATAATTTCTTGACATCAGGACTTATGTCTATACCGATGGTTAACCTGGAATTATTATGGTCATCAATAACCGAGGAGAACACGGATAGAATCCCAACTGAAAACACAATGAAAAGACCGGGGATTTTCTCCTAGCAGCTATTCCATACGGATGCCCTCTCCGTTCTACAACCGCCTCTAAACAACACATTGCGCATAGTGTTTCTTGCCTTAACAGTGCATGCCATTCTCATCATTCGCAAGACATAAATAATTGAAGAAATCAGTATTTTATCATTTGCACGGAAACTTTGCAATCAGCTATTACTTGGTAATTGAAGCACGAGCAAACCATTGGACTGGCTAGTAATGTTTCTTGTTATTGTGGATGCCGTGATTGAAAAGTGGAGGAACACATAGGAAACTGTAATCGATATTTTAAAATGCAGTTTGCAAATCAATTAATTGATAAAGTCTTAATTAATGATACTGCTTTAAGTATTGCACTATTAATTAAGATTAATTGCGACGTTAATGATGCACGCTTATTGCGGCTATGATAGAAACTCTAGCATATGTCGCTTAAAAAGCCATATTGTCCTTGAAACATTTACATACAATTAAATTATTTTTATAACGCTGAAACTCAATTTAAACGCCATGGTACTATCATTCGTCATAATCTTAGGCGCGTTAAACCTTTGCATGCTGGGAAATTTGTCGTCTGCAAAAATGTCGTCCGCTGAATTTCTAAAATTAGCATTTTCTTCGATTTTTTTTCAAAGAATACTACCAGAAAAGCAAACAGTTTGGATCCTGATGAGACGCCACGTTCTGTGGCGTCTCATCTGGATCCAAACTGTTTGCAAAGGCCTTCAAAATTCGGTTCCCGCACTGAAAGGGTTAATATTGTGTCGGGTATAATAAACACGATCACCTGAACAATCCTGTAAAGCTAAACGCTTAAAAGCTCTATTTTAATGCGGACGTGTTTGCGTGTGTGCTGTTGTTAAGGGGGCTGAGGGCCAATACTGTGCATAGGTATTTTCTGGATATAACCCATATCAAGAACCTATTTTAATAAAGTAATGGAAGAAAGATATCTGAGATCCTACAAGCAGCTTTGGTTCGCTCACTTTTTCTTTCCAAGCGTTTCTGATGTTCCGTTCAGCTGGTCAAACAAGGCATTGAGTATCAGTTTGAAATTATATTAAAGAATATTCAATTACATACGTTAAATAAACTATGCCTTTGTTATTCAAATTGCTTTGTCGCACAACCGTATTGCTAGACTCAAATCCCCACTGTAATTTTTAATAAACAAAATAGAATATGATAACACAAGAATACATTCATTGGCGAAGAAATCGCAGCAATAAACCATTTATGCCTTTTTATCGGGAACTCAGATAATTGCTAAGGATCACAATCTCGTAATGCTGCAATTTTGTGTAATGCCTTTGGGTCCTATTAATATTGACCATTGCTTATCCGCAGTCACGCAACGGATAGAGGGGGAATAAAGCATACTCTGGAAACGAACGTAAAGATCAGTGCAGAGAAATATATGTAAGACATATAGTAAATCTACATAGTTTACTTTGAAAGCATAGGAATACTTCAAAATAAGAGCATGTACCATGATATTTGTATTTACACGGACATGTTTTGCGAATAAGCCTTGGTCAGGTACGAGGTATGTGTGCCCTGAAACCGAGCAAAAACAACAACAATATAATGATTTGCATTGACAAGGCAGTTATACTAGTTTTGTTGATTTGTGTGTGTATGTATCGTTTGCATTTGTGCGATGTCTGATTGTAGGGCAATCTGTCACTTACCATAAATAAAGGACCTCGTATACGACCAGAGTTTAACTGTATTAGTACATCATACTTTAAACATCAGTATAATTGCTATTGATTAATACAATACGTAATAATTTGTTGATTCTCAACGATAATTTTAATTGTCCTGGTATGAATTTTTTTTAAGCTAGTCATACGTTAATGCGGGAATAACATGTTTATCAATGTTTAGAAAGCAAACATGTATTTAATTCAGCGTCAGCGTTGGATTCGATAGTTAACTATAGAATATACCAGCATTTACATGGTTGTTGTTAAAAATACTCATAATATCGTACGATCAAAAACATATTCGTGGACAAATATTATTTTTAATTTGTATTTGGAAAGCAGTGATAAGACAACCAGGGTGTACGGAAATTAACTGATGACATGAAAATAAATTATCTAACATGCATTTTACACACATCATACTTATCAAGTACACAAAAAATATCATTAATGTTGATTGATCAGCCGGCGTCATGATATAACTTAATGGCTATTTGAAAAAAAGACATAAATAATAAACAAATACTTTTACATCCGTTAAGTCTCTGAAATGTGTCAATGTTCAAAGCTATGTTGTTTTTTTTAATTGAAGGTGTTTATTCTGTAGACAACCTTTACTATCAGATACAAATGAATAGCTTCATTAAACAGAATGAAATAAAAGGTAATATTAAACAATATGGTTATTTATATGATAATGATTATTATCTAGATGTAAAATTGTTTATTTCGGAATTTCTGTTTGATTTACTGACTTAATTCGTGTCTGTATGCAAATGTTTTAGTTACTGTAACCAGAGCTTTTATCAACCAATAAATGCGTGTGGGCAAAACAATCTCGAACTTAAACAACAACAATCAACTGGTCAATAAGATGGATACATTCCATCAGATATTATATCATATTGAATACATAATCAACTTGTTTTGACTCCAACACAAAAATCCGCATACCCCGGCCTTGGTATCCTTGACAATGCCATTTGATTTGATTGTTATACTTTGAAGCATTCGATGACAAACATCGTTTTACAAAGATCTGTTGTAATACTCCAAAAATAAAATATTTATGTCTAATAACTAGAAGACGTAATAGCTTCGGAAATATCAAAATGATTAGCCAATCTTTTCAGACAATATGTCAGGAATGTCTCTGTATGGGTTATCAAACCTACAACAGCTACCGGGTGCCTCCTCCTTATTGCACTACTTGATATGTTTTTGCTCCGAACAGGTAATGAGTCTTGGCTACCCTTAGTGATTGTACTACTTGATATGTCTTTGCTCCGAACAGGCAATGAGTCTTGGCTACCCTTAGTGATTGTACTACTTGATATGTCTTTGCTCCGAACAGGCAATGGGTCTTGGCTACCCTTAGTGACTGTACTACTTGATATGTCTTTGCTCCGAACAGGCAATGAGTCTTGGCTACCCTTAGTGATTGTACTACTTGATATGTCTTTGCTCCGAACAGGCAATGAGTCTTGGCTACCCTTAGTGATTGTACTACTTGATATGTCTTTGCTCCGAACAGGCAATGAGTCTTGGCTACCCTTAGTGAATATTTAAACTTAAAATGTTTACACTATTTAAGTGATAAATATTATGTGACGTTAAAGGGATCTTTTCACGCTTTGGTAAATTGACAAAATTGAAAAAAGTTGTTTCAGATTCGCAAATTTTCGTTTTAGTTATGATATTTGTGAGGAAACAGTAATACTGAACATTTACCATGGTCTAATATAGCCATTATATGCATCTTTTGACGATTTTAAAACTTAAAAATTATAAAGCGTTGCAACGCGAAACGATTGAATAATTTGGAGAGTTCCGTTTTTGTCATTAAATTTTGTGAAACTACGAAGATTGCTTATATAAGGTATAAAATACGTCTAGTTTGTGTACTCGGCGGAATAGCTCAGTAGGCTAAAGCATTTTTACTTTAGGACTCTGGCAGGACTCCAGGGGTCACTGGTTCGAAACCTGCTCAGGGCAATGTTCTTTTCCTTTTTTTAATTTTATTCTTGATTTTTTTACTGAAGCCTTTACGATCCAATGTTTACATTTATCAATATAAAGTATTTAATGAATGAATTAAAAAATGTCAAAATCTGTGAAAAGGCCCCTTTAAATTATTATTGTCATGTATTATTATTCTGAAGTCAACTGTTTTCGATGCAATAATACTAATTTCTTTTTTAAGAACATATTCTTAAAACTAATAGAATTGTGTAGAAGATTTACTTCTGCGTAACATTCATCGATCTATATATTTCAGAAAAGCGTTTTTGAACAACGTGAAAGCGACTATCATAGTATTAAAATATTGAAAATAGTCTCATTTTATTTTTCAGTGCCCACGTTGTTTTTTAGTGCGTGCCACCTTCGCAACCGTTTGAAAGCTTTCTGAAAGACAACGAAAGTCAAAGATCGGTAATTTAAGCGCTATCAACTTAACATCTTACGAAAGCGAGAACTGTTGTATTCATTTGATACTCGTTGTTAAGTTCAATTAAAAAGATTTAAGAAACTCAATTGAAGTATAAATGCCGATGAAGCACATAATGGTGTAATGTATGACCATTATTGTAAGTATATATGTAACGAATATTAATGTCGTAAGTTAAAACTCTTTAGTTTATAAGCAAATATAAAGTTTATTTCACTGTTTTGCACTTCTACGTGTGTGTTTGGTTCATTGGTTTTCTTTTCTTTCAGACTAACATGATGTAAACATATGTTGAAACAAACTGTTTGTGATACTATTACAATTAATTCCCTACCGGACTGATTTGGTAAGGTTTGAATGCTGCAATTCCCGACAGAAATGGCTAGTTTGGTAAGGGTTGACTACTGCAATTCCCTATAGAAACGGCTAACATGATAAAGGTTAACTGCTTTAATTTCATACAGGAATTGCTAAATTGGTAAGGGTGGACTGCTGCATTTCTCTACAAAAATGGCTAATTTGGTAAGGATTGACTGCTGCAATTCCTTACAGGAATGGCTGATTTTGAAAGGGTTGCCTGCTGCAATTCCCTACAGAAACGGCTTATATGATAAAAGGTTAACTGCTTTAATTTCTTAAAGGAATGGCTAAATTGCTAAGGGTTGACTGCTGCAATTCCATACAGAAATGGCTGATTTGGTAAGTCCTCACTGCTACAATTCCCTTTAGGAATGGCTAATGGTAAGGGTTGACTGCAGCAATTCCCTACAGGAATGGCTTATTTCGTAAGGGTTTACAACTGCGACTCCTTACAGGAATGGCTCAGTTGGTAATGACATATTGGTTAAGGATTGACTACTGCAATTCCCTACAGAAATGGCTGATTTGGTAAGGGTTGACTAATGGAACTCACTACAGGAATGGCTAATTTGGAAAGGGATGACAACGGCTAAAATTAACAACAGGAATGGCAGGTTTGGAAAGACTTGACTGCTGCGACTCCTTACAGGAATGGCTGATTTTGGAAGGGTTGACTGCTGCAATTACTTACAGGAATGGCTGATTTGGTAAAAGTTAATTTTCTGCAATTCCCTACATAATTGACTAATTTGGCAAGGGTTTGACTGCTGTCATTCCCTAAAGTAATGGCGAAGGTTTGGTAAGGGTTGATTAGTGAACTCCCTACTGGAATTGCTAATTTGGAAAGAGTTGAATGCTGCGATTCCCTACATAAATGGCTAATTTGGTAAGGGTTGACTGTTGCAACTCTCTTCAACTATGGCTGATTTAGTAAGAGTTGACTTCTGCAATTCCCTACAGAAATGGCCAAATTGGTAAATGTTGACTACTGCAATACCCTACAGGAATGGCTTATTTGGTGAAGGCTGACTACTGAAATTTCCTACATTAATGTCTAGTTTGGCAAGGGTTGACTTCTGCAATTCCCTAAAGGAGAGGCTGATTTGGTAATTGTTAACTGCTGCAATTCCGTACAAGAATTGCTAATTTGGTAAGGGTTTACTACATCAATTCTCTTTAGGAATGGCTAATTTGGTAATGGTTGACTTCTGCTAATGAAGCACAGTATCAAACGGAATAAATCCAAAACAGACCGCGAAATGAAGTATTGCATAAACTATCCCGACACCCTGTGTACTCAAACTATTAGTAAATGAGCAGATAGGCAGCCGAATCTTAAATCAACATACGCTCAAGATAAACTCGTTTGATCGCTTTGTCCCAATTAGTGTGGGAACGTAAGAGCAAAACGCATTACAACAATTTGTTGACAAACACATATACTAAAGTTACAATGTGGGTCAAATTCATTGCAAATAAAATATACCGTTGTCTCATTAGCGGACAGCGTAGATCCAGACCAGAATGAGCGTTCGCGCAGGCTTGTCTGGAGCGACGCTGGCGTGATATGGCATGAAATCCATTATAGCATCATGCGGCTTATCAATACGCAGCAATATATAAATGGTACATTTATAGGATAGCAATTACTAGTATATCAAACTGCTTCGCCAGTATGCATTGTGACTAACATGGCATTACTACATAATTAAACTGTCCGCATTCATTTGTTCGGAAATGATTGCAGTTTTTATACATCGTAGTTGTGCCAGTATTGTTAAGTCGTTAACTATTTGAGTTATACGTAATGAATAAATATAATCAATCATCAAATATCAGGTTTAACAATTTACACGATCATTTAATCACTGTACTCACATGTTTTATTAACGCAGCTTTACATACTAGATATCTTTCATAAATATTCATAGCACATAAATACTGTTTTCTATTAACTGACCTTCATAGAATGGGAAAACATTCGAACCCAAGTTGAACACTAGTAATGCATTGCGCATGAGTACACACGATCTAACTGAGATTTCGTGACGACATAGTTCCGACATGTTGACGACAATCATAGTGTACCTCTGACAGCTTGCACGATATTTTGAATGACTCACGATAAACACGCAAAAAGCATGTCTTTTCTCCGAACATTGTTGAAACAATTAATAAAAAAGATGTACATATTACATAGACTTTAAAATCAAAATTCTCTGCATACAATCAATTAGCTGTTTTTGTTTAAAAAGGACATTTTATATTTATTAAATGTGTCCGAAAGAGGACAGTGGTGACTTAGATTGAATTTGCGATAGTTACTGATGTTAACGGTTACAAATGCCCAGTTGAAGTTATATTGTGTCTAGAAAGGACAGTTTCCAATCATTATGTTATCTTGGGTTAACATGTAAAGTTAACTACATGTATTAACACAAATATTATTTCTAAATACAGGTTGATCACATATTCAGCATTTCTGTTATTTTAAAAGTGTGTCACATATTCACTCATTCAATTTAATTAAAAAGAGGGTCCTTCCTTTTCTGCACTCAATTTTGTTTCTTATTTGTGAAAGTATCCAAATATCATGGATAATTTGAAAACAACGTTCAATAAATTGTAAATATGGAATAATATTTGAATAAAAAGTATGTGTGTATTTCGAGGTTTGTGATTCCGTGCAATAGGCTGCATATCTTATAAGCGGAGTGTATAATATAAGCATTACATTACATAACATTATCTAACATAAGTATGCCTTCAACAAACATAGCAAATCCATCGAACAATATCACACGTTAATATGCCTCTTTGTCAATGTTTTTATAAATGATGAAATAAAGTGCGACACAATTTGTAACACATTTTGTTACCAGTTTTGGAAAATCGGATTTCTGCATATTTTTAACTTCCTTGAAAGCTTTCTCTGTGAATATAATTGGCAAAGTTTGCTTTTCATAGACAAAAGACAGCCTATACTATAGACTATTTGTGGCCCAACCTCACTATATTTTTACGTCTAACGAAATATATGGTCAAAGACAAAATGTTTTCTTAGTACTGGAAGCAATCGCATTTCTCTTGCAAGAAATCATTCCAGTTTTCCATCAATTTAAAGCAGAATAGCTCAGCGGTTTGTGGTAAAATCAGGTTACAGTTGGACGTTCAAGATTGAATAACAGCATGAATCAATAAATTGAAATTTTAAATTTGGCCTTTTTCAACAAACAAATAAAAACACAAATATTCATCATCATTTATTTTACTTTAGTGTCTTTGGATCTTTTTTTCAAAACAAGTGAGGAAAGAAGCATAAATTATATTATAGACGGTATTTCTTATGACAAATCTGTGTCTACGGACATCCACACCTGGACACACGTGCAAGGAGGATTGAGTATGTCCCACTCTACTAAGTTGAGATCGTTTAAAATGTGTAGGCTAGTTTCATTATTTTATTCAAATAACTATTAAGTATTAATGTTATTGCTTCGTTTGCGCTTAGAAAAACGTAGATTACATATTGTGCAACAGATGGGCGAAAAAAGCGCAGTAACATATATTCGTAATTTAATAATTGACCAACATCAGTAATCGGAAGAAAAAACCGAAACATCCAAATACGTCATTTGGTGTAAACTGTCATATTCACACAGGCTGATATAATTACATTAATTTAAGATATATTGCTGTACACTATAGTGAGAGAAATAAACCAGTTCACTCATTTTTTACATATAAACTCATACACACATTATAACGTTTTAAAGCTCACTATTTTAATATGTAAGTCAACCTACCTTTTGAAGTCTTAAAATCCACTGTCAAGTCATTGTGAGGACATGATATTTATAAAGTCCCAGGAACCCAAGAATCATTCACACATTCAAACCAGCGTGAACAAATAAGTTATGAACGTTCAAATAGGACATGCTATATTTCGTTGTCAACGCGTCTCATGCAAGTATAAACAATTGAAACCTATAATGAATTGCTGGTTCAACAGAGGTCACAACACGGCATAGTTGGATCACAAAACATAACATACCATGTAACGTAATCGAGCAAACATGTTTTCCAGAGTCGAACGGAGTAATACCACGTGACCATTTCCAAATGGCGACGTGTTGGTTGTGTTAGGAGATACAGCTATTTGCGTATTTGATATAGTTGCCTGTTTACAACATAGGATGGCAAATTTTACTAAAATATATGCTTCAAGTAGAAAGATGGTACTTTTTCCAAACAGTTTATACATTCAATCTAGAGAGGCATATTGAAGATGTTTAAAAAAAATATAATTATTTTTTTTTGAATGTAGTCCATATAATGTCACCTAACTATTTCACCAAGAATTAGCCATCGTATAATAGGTAACATAAGCGTTCTTTGCGAGTCAAATCAATTAATCTTGCGCTTTCTTACATTCAATTGTACCAAGCCGAAGGCAATTTAATTTGTTAATAGGAACATGCCATAACAAAATTAATATTTATAAATGCATTCCATGGTGTGATTGAATATTGTTTCCGACCTTCATGACATATTATATGTATTCATCGGTCAAATAGCCCAGATACAATTCGTTTTAGTGAAATATCGTTGACTGAGTATTTCTTTGCATTGTATTTGTTCATCTTAAACGTGCGCCCGCTAATGGAAAGCATCTATTTCGCATGCTCATGCGCGTGCATTCGGGTGCAAGTAAAAGCAATGTGGCTTATGCAAATAATTAATGCGAGACAAACGAGCAAAGGAAAGAAACTTCACATTAAATTTATTTTCTTTTTTATCTGTTTTCTTGTGTCATTTTTTACCGGCAGTTCTTCATTTATCCGCTGTAATTAACACAACACCGGTGTTTATTTTTGTTTTTCTTACTCATCAATGCCACAGGTGTTTTATGATGAAAAAGACTTCCTTCCCGATTTTCCGTGTCGCTTCAAGACAGTATTACCACGAGCTTAAATGTACTATTGTATATCTTTTATTCACTTCTTCTTTTTATTGTGTGCAAATTGTAAAACTAGTACAAGAACTACGTCAGCATTAATCGCGATTATTCAAATAAAAAAAATTGCGTTGATTTTAAATGAAACAATGTTTTAAAATCAATTAAAGAAACATAAGTTCTATATTTACAAATTTACATTTTCACAACTTTGGTAAAACAAAATTATTACTCGTTTATATGAGTTGCACAATTAGACATCAAATCTGAAAAAATGATGCATACTCCCGGCGCCGCTTTGACCAGTAAGGGTGGCATAAACATGAAAGTCAATGTGTAATTTACCGAGAAAAAATTAGCATTCAAATACACAAAAAACATGGAAGGAAACTTCCTGAATGTCGCAGGATGGCCACTTTGAAAATGCTCCAAATAAAATATCCATGAGTATGTGGATAAGACATTGCCATATGAAACAAATGTACAATTTCCCGGGACTGGTGCTGGGCAAGCTATCACAAACCTAACCTTGCACAGAGGAATGGACACTAAATGATAAATATATATATTTTTTTATTTTTGTAATGCCATGTATGTTAAGACAATACATACCATGAAAAAAAACACACACACAAATTCGGGCTGTATATAACAAAAGGAGCAATGCCTCCGCCGCTAGAAACGCTCGGGTGCTATAATTTACGTCATTTCTTCAGGTTGAAACTAAATTTCGATGCTCTACCTTTAAAAGTACGTGTCCACAATTTTGGGCATTTTTTTTAGTTTGTTTGAAATGCTTTAACGTAATAAATGTCAACATCGAAACTTAAGAGCTCAAGTATAAAACAAACATAGAATTTATGAAAGAAACCAAAATAGTGAGCCCCATCAGGTCTCGAACCACTAGATAAAAAAGTTATCCACTCAACCTATCGGTAATCTGAGCTTTTAAATTAGGTGATTAATTTTATACTTAGATAAGCAACCCAGGTGTCATCGCAAAATATCACGACAATATTAGAAACGCTCACAATTATTCAATCGATTCATATTTGTAACGCTTTTATAATCTCATCAATTTCGAACGACAAATACCCTAAATATGTATTTTTAGTATGAATCTACGCCATTAGTGCTATATCTCTCACTTACATTTAGTATTAATTCATTTTAGAATATGTGACAAAAAGTTGGACAAGGTCATTTCGTCAATCTGTGAAGAAGTCCAGTTAGGTATTACTACGATTCCAGCGATTGCACTGATAAATGCAGCGTGATTTCAGCGATAGCACTGATAAATGTGCGTGATTTCAGCGATAGCACTGATATATGTGCGTGATTTCAGCGATAGCACTGATAAATGTGTCGTGATTTCAGCGATAGCACTGATAAATGTGGCGTGATTTCAGCGATAGCTCTGATAAATGTGTGTGATTTCAGCGATAGCAGTGATAAATGTGCGTGATTTCAGCGATAGCACTGATAAATGCGCGTGATTTCAGCGATAGCACTGATAAATGTGGCTTGATTTCAGCGAAAGCACTGATAAATGAGCGTGATTTCAGCGATGACACTGATAAATGTGCGTGTTTTCAGCGATACAACTGATAAATGTGCGTGAATTCAGCGATAGCACTGATAAATGTGCGTGATTTGAGCGATAGCACTGATAAATGTGCGTGATTTCAACGATAGCACTGATAAATGTGCGTGAAATCAGCGATAGCGCTGATAAATGTGCGTGATTTCAGCGATAGCCCTGATAAATGTGCGTGATTTCAGCGATAGCACTGATAAATGTGCGTGGTTTCAGCAATAGTACTGATAAATGTGCGTGAAATCAGCGATAGCTCTGATAAATGTGCGTGATTTCAGCGATAGCACTGATAAACGTGCGTGATTTCAGCGATAGCACTGATAAATGCGCGTGATTTCAGCGATAGCACTGATAATTGTGCGTGATTTCAGCGATAGCACTGATAAATGAGCGCGATTTTAGCGATAGCACTGATAAATGTGCGTGATTTCAGCGATAGCACTGATAAATGTGCGTGATTTCAGCGATAGCACTGACATATGTGCGTGATTTCAGCGATAGCACTGATAAATGTGCGTGATTTCAGCGATAGCACTGATAAATGTGCGTGATAGTCAGTTTAATACTGAAAAATATTCATTTTATTCAAATAAAGCCAAAAATAACGACCTTTGAAAATTGGACTGAGTTTGAAGGATCGGATTTTCTTCTTGTTTACATTAAGATTTTTTTTACCTCGAACTATATGTGTGTACGATTAAACAATAATTACAGGGTTATTTAGTCAATAATATAACAGTATGTGCATGTACTTAAGGTTATGTTTAACATGTAATATATTGTACAATGTTTTGCTTTACTATTATGAAATGTCAGAATGAATACATAACTACGCTTTTCAGTTCTAAACAGTTATTTGATAAAATCACTCCTTGCACACATGCCAGACGGAACCATCTTATACTACGCATTCAATTTAAAATTTAAGTCTTCTTGATCGCGCACATAACCAACTGCGCGTCCGGAGCCCATGTCTAAGCCTAGAAGACCTGACTTGTTTGAGCCCATGTGCATTCCCGGGATACTCTCCCTCAGGCTGTGTTGGACCGACTGAGGAATGTAAAGACATGCCGTAACACCCGGACTTAAATGGCTGAACACAGATCGATGCGCGGTCAAGATAATGTGGCATGTTCGATATCACTTGAGTACGTGTCATACGCTTTGAATTAAGGACAAAAATAACAGGAATAGGCATTAACGTTTAAACTAATTTGCCAATCATTAACTGTGTATGTTTCATTATATAACGTCTCATCAATCTATAGTTGTTACATAAGACTACGTTTTTGGGACTGGTAAGTTATGGTTTGTTAATAAAAGATCGGATGATGTAAATATTATTAATTGGTAAAGAATCGATTAAAAAACTTTACACATTCAAGCTTTATCATGACCGATACTTGAAACAATCAGTTCGAGCAATGGATGGCGACCGTCTTATGCCCGGATGGCGCCCATTGGCTAAAAGTGAGATTCGGACGATCGCCGTAACTGGTTGTAGATTAAAAATTTAAAAGTAAATACGAATCAACCGATCGCCATTATATGTCTATAGAAGCAGGACCGACGCGCTGGTGACAACAGTACATTGGTCGTTGCCTTTCCGAGCGCCAGAAATTGTACCGCATAGTCGTCTTCGATATATAACGATATTCTAAAGTACAACAATCGGACGGCAGCTTCCCAATCCAAGCAAACATCGTTGGTAGGTCGGAAGGGTGCGAGCGACGTGCCCCATATGTTTAATTGCATGTGTTGGTCCGTAACAAGTCTACGTATTTTGTCGAACCTTATTTTTACATGTTTAAAAAAACCCTTACATTTTCATTTTAATATTTGTTTGAAATCAATGATATAGTTGTATTATCATGAACCATGACTGATAAACATTGGACATAAGCAGTTGAGATGCATTTACTCAGCACGATTCGTCAACAAGGCGCATTAGTCTTGGGTCATTCAGGGCGGAGAATCGAGCACAGCACCGCGGGTACATTCTAGAGAGCCTGAAATCCGCGGGAAAACCCATCAAACTAGCCAAACAGACGATATAAAACATATATTAGATAAACCGTACACAAATGCTTCCACCATTAAAGGATAACATAAATAAAATCGGTGTTCTGTTTGCTCTCATAGTTTTTGTCTCGGGCTTTTTGACGGAAGCATCGCGCAATGATGCTAGGGGTTTCGTATTATACACTATAGTTATCCGCACAGAAAGCATAATTCATTGTATTATAATACAATTAAACTACATTAATTTCATTTTACGGTCAAATATCTAAAAAAAAATCGTTCTCATTTATTGACCCCCACGACTTGAACATTATAATAAACATAAAAATATCAATGGTTAGCGAATTTAATCTATGTTACTTCAAACATATCTATAAATTGATCGCTTTGTTAATTATCCGACATGATAACAGAAGTTCTGAAAAACCCTTACCATCTTTTGTATTCGGTTTCCAAAAGATTATAAATGTGTGAATAACGTCTTTCATCACATGGGTAAGCATTTACAAACGAGCGATACCTTACATGTATGTGAATATTATTAACATTTAATCCAAAAATATATATAAATTGTAATAGCATTTAAATCTTTGCGTCATGATCCATCATTTGTGTCATGAACAATAATCGAATTCAGACGCTTCATATACAACCGTTATTGATGAAATTGTTTCATAAATAGATGATCATTCTAAAAAAATAATTGTTTTAGAATTCATAGAGAAACTTGTCAATTGTCTTTTGGAGAGAAGTCAAGCAATGATGGATGGCCAACCAATGCGGTATCATTTAGGTGTCGGTAAATACACAACGGGGAGCTGTTATTAGACAACATTTTAGAAATGTTAATATGAATGATTCCAGAATAAATAAGAAAATGTACTTGTGGTCTAAATCAAGAAATGTTAAAAATAGTTATTTTAAAATAAAGTCATGTCTGAGAGATGTAAACATGTCTGATTTAGTTGATATACCTATTAACAATATTAAATATATTGTAAATGACGTAGAATCTAGGATTTTTGAAAATGAAATTGCCAAATGGAGAAGTGCAGTCAATAGTAATACTGGAACTCGAGGTGTAGGTCATAATTAATTGAGACTGTATAGATTATTTAAAACAAACTTTGGAACAGAAGCCTATGTTAAAGACAGAATATCATTTTTGTATAAAAGTGCATTAGCTTAGTTTCGATGCGGTGTTGCACCGCTTAGATTAGAAACTGGTCAATATGAAAATATTGAATTGGGTAATCGAACATATTTCCAATGTAAAAACATAGTGGAGGATGAGATACATGTACTTTTTCATTGTCCTTTATATGTGAATATCAGGAAAAGTCTAATGGACATTTAAATTGAAACTTAAAATAGTCACAACATGTCAGATACTGAGAAACTTAAATACATATTTACAGATGAGAGGTTGCTTTATATATCAGCCAAATCCTGCTTTAGATTTATCAAAGAAGGAATATTTTATATGCAAAATGAATTGTATATTCTGAAGTTTTATGCTGTACATTTGTAAAATAGTTTATAGACTAGTCTAGGTTTTAAAAAGCAAATGGTATTTTAATGTATTGACAAGTGTAAATCATACCACATAGTCTTAGCTACAATAACTTATTTTAATAGAAGTAAGTTTTAACCATGTGTAATTAATTTGATAGTCAATAATTGTTAATGTATATAAGTATATAATAATATAGTCTCTTATAAATCATATTATGATTGGTCGCATACATTAAACTGTGCTGTTAAATGTATTTTAATTGTATATGTATTGCGGATGAGACTTTCATAAAACAATGAATCATATACATACATTTTAAGGTATTTTTGTCGTGAAACGCTATAGCATGGACTCATACAAACAAAGTGAAACCCCTCTTCAATATCTCTACTATTGCAACATAAACAGTACCTTTCCTTGCGTGGAATATTATTGCGGGCATACCTTCCAGTTTGAATTCTCAATGGTTGTACAGAAATTCTTAACTTAACAAAGTGAATACGCAAATTCCTTGGTAACAAATACAAATAAGATTCGTATACTCTCGTATGTTTAAGAACTCTATACATGTCTAATACATGTTACTTAATGTACAATACCATTCTTGTTTAAATGTATCTATAATTCTGTCTCTAAACTGGCATATAAAAGAAGCAACACAAACATAGCTAGGGTTATTAAAACATATCCGTAACCATAATCGGTTAACAACAGTTTAGTACGTGAGACCCAATTGATGTGTCCTTTATGACACACTTCAACATTCATATTATACACGGTATGGAGAAAAATATTTTTATTACTAAGTCTTATTTTTAAACCAATATGTTAGCATTCTTATAGAACGATTAACCTAAAGTGGGTATCTACCCAACTTTCCATTAACACATGCGCTACAACTGTTGAGTCTTACTTGTAGCATTCGTTTACAGAACTTTAAAACAAAACGTTATATTTCTTTTAGACTTTGTAAAACCCCATATTTCGGATGCATATTTAAGAATTGAACTAACAAATGCATCAAATAACTGTCAAAGTATTTTAGGTTTTAGATCATACATTTTACACGTGTAAAGGACAGTGTTCATAGCCTTAATATCTTTACCTACTTAATGTTCTTGATTTAATATGTAACTACCTGTATAATGTATAACATTACTTAAATAATTAAAGTTTTTAACTGTTTCGATGTTATGACCATCGCATGCCCATGCCTCATTTTGACGTAAACGGCCCCGCTCCTACGGAAAACCAAAATTTTAGTTTTTAAGTGTTTACTTTAAGGCCCCAAGTATTACAACACTAACGCAGATTATCCTAATGGGCTTGGACTTCTTTAGAATTTTTATCCATTTTGGCCATACCATCGGCGAAAAGGAGTAATATAAGTAAAACATCGTCAATAGTTGAACCAGACTCATGTTTCAAGGTTTCGACGCAGTCGCAACGCAGATAGAAATAAACAACTACATAAACGTACACATAACGAATCTTTTTGCCAATAAATACCCGTAACCATTTGTTAATAAGCACACTTTATTGACTAAATTGATAGATGCCATGTAAGTGTGGTTCAGATTCATTAGCCGACAGAATAAAATAAGTTTTAAATGACCAGCGTTTGATCTTTCTCGAGCGCACTTTAACTCGTTTCCAGGGTCATGTTTAAAGCAACCCACGACAACGCCATGCATTAATGGGAATGCTAATAGCTAAGTAAAATGCATTTAAACGTGTCCTCATTAGCATTATCCTACGACAGTAGGGTAGTTTTTGTGCCTGTGACTGTTATTGTCTGTTTAAGGTAATTCTACTTAGGATTAATTGGTGTGTTTAAATGAAATAATTATCAAATGTGAAGTGACCCATTCATTGACATTGACCGATGTTGTGTCAGGCCAGATTTACCATGCCCATGTTTGACCTGTGTCAGTAACCATGTGATTCGTAAGTAAAGGACTTTATGTTATTGTTTCAGCAAGTAGCTTTATATAATAATGTACTAAATTGTGTCAATTTGACCTGCAGTAGTGAAATTGCATGAGATTAAGTACTTTTATGTACATGTACTTGTGTAAGTTTACACATGGCACAGGAAATCTTATTTAGTTCAATGGTGAAAGGCAAGGATGGGTGATGGAGAGGGGGAATGAGTAGAAGTGCTGCAATAAGTAATACGTGTCAAGTGTCATTGATTAAAAACATATTATAAAGTATTACAGCAAGGTTAACAATAAGCTTGAGATACAAACATGTACATTGCATATAATTTGGCTAGTGCAAGGCTTTAAAATATAAATCACAATTTGCTAACAACATGTATGAGTGAATAAGTAATTTGTGACATTGATATTGGTTGCAAGATTGAAAAAATATGCGTAAAAATATTTTAAACATGCATAGTGAATGAAGTAAGGTATTCAACATGAACTATGATGTAGTAATACCAATATGTAAGATATTCATTCAACTTATAAAATATTAATTTATTGATTGAGACGAAATGCAAAAAGTATTGCATTAGACAAGATTTTGTTCTCTACATAAATAAATTTATCAACGTGTAAGCGTTAAAGCAATATTTTTTTTGGATATGAATTAGTCTTATGAAGTTTAATTGTTGAGATACATAAAAGATTACAAACATATTTTAACATATACACCAAGTTAAACTTATCAGCTGGTTAATGTTTGAAATAATACTTTTATGAATTTACATATTTTTTTTAAATCCTTTAAGGACCTTGTTGTCAACAATTCTTTAAATTTTAGCGTATTTGTTTTACAGTAGTAGTATCTTTTTATAAACTTCCTTCTGTGTTCATTAAAAAAGGGACATATAAGCATGTAGTGAAATTCATCCGCCACATCTCTGCATGTACAATGAGGGCGTGTTCTCTCATTTATGTCTTGACTGGGCCATCTACCTGTCTCATTTGGGAAAAAGTGATTTCCAGTTCTAAGTTTAATAAATAAAGATGATTCATATTTAGTTAATGTGATTAAATATTTCTCATATTTAATCTTATCCTTAAATATTGAATAGTTTAAGCATTTTGTTGAGTTATGAAGTGAGGTATGCCAGGTTTGCTGGTATTGATCAAGTAATATGCCCTTTATAGTGTACTTTATATTTTTATTTTGGATTTGATCTTGATTTAGCCAGATGTCATTTTTGCCAGTTTGTGTGAAGATATTTTTTACGTAATTTATCCATTTAGATTCAAAGTTAGGAAGGTTTAACATGTATTTATAAATGAGATATGCTAATTTATCCGGTTTCTAAGTTATTTATCTATTCCAGTATGCAATCATTCTGCATTTTATAGTGAGTTCTATGGGGTATCTTCCGAATTCTGAGTATATCATTGATAGTGGGGTGCTTTTTCTTAGATTGAAATTTTTTCTTAGAAATTCATTGTGTATTTTCTCTAGTAAATCAATGCTTTCATAGCCCCAAACCTCTGCTGAATATGTTAATATTGGCAGGAAAGTGTTATCAAAAAGTTTAAATATCAGATCTATTGGTAAATTAAGGTTATTAATTCTTGAATAGAGTAGGTGCAATGCTTTCCTTGCTTGTTGTGCAAGATGTTTCTTTGCAGTTAGGAAGCTTACAGATTTTGCTAAAAACACCTAGATATTTGTATGAGCTAACACTTTCTAGAGACGTGTTGTATATTTTAAAAGAGAAATTTCTATTTTGCCTTGATCCGAAAATCATTACGTTTGTGTTATCCTTATTTATATTTAAATTCCATGTTTAACAGTAATCAGCAAAGTAATTCAGACAGTTTTGTAGTGTTTGGGCATTTTCAGCAATTAAGACTGTGTCGTCTGCATATAATAATACAATTATTTTGAGAAAAGTAGCAATATTGTTTTCTGGATTTGTAAGTTCTATACCATGGTGGCCTTTAGATTCTAAAGAATTCCCAAGATCATTTAGGAAAAGGGAAAAGAGAACGGGCGATAAATTTTCTCCCTGACACACGCCGCAGTTACATGAGAAAAATGGGGAGTTTTGAGTTCCATTAGAGTTACATGAGAAAATTGGGGAGTTTTGAGTTCTAACCGAGACACAGGATTTTATATTAGAGCAAATATTCCTTATTTACCTGAGAAATTTACCATTTATGTGGTAATTAATAATTTTTGTCCATAAACCCACACGCCAAACAGAATCAAAAGCTTTTTAAAAGTCTATGGAACATACACAGATTTTGTTTTTGTAGTGCCTTAGTATTTCTACTATTGAATTTAAGGTGAAGATGTGATCAGTTGTAGAATTTTTTTCTAAAGCCAGCCTGGTTTTCAGAGAGTACTTCATTATCTTCAAGAAATTTACCAAGTCTGTCATTTAAAATAGCTGTGAGAAGTTTACTTACACAACTTAAAACAGTAATTGGGCGATAATTTTCTGGAGCTCCAGTATCGCCCTTATTTTTATACAGTGGGATAACATGTATTTGCAAAGCGGCACAGTACAAACTGACATTGATGACATATGAACCAATATGCTGTACTCTGTGAAACGGGGCTTTAAACATGTACAAATGGCGTCCAAGATTAGTCTTTGCAATCCACAAAGGTTAATCAGGAACGACACTTTCCGCTTGAATTGTTTTTTTTTTCGTGTAAAGATCTCCCTTCTTAGATAAAAGCCAGTTTATGCGGAAAGTGTCGTACCTGATTAGCATGTGCGGACGGTACAAGCTAATCTGGGATGACACTTTACACACATGGATTTAGCCCAGTTTATCCACAGCGCGACTCAAGATGATCAAAAAAAATAATATTTCAGACGCGAGAAGACCTCAAAGAAAAACATGGTGATAGTGTTTATGAAGACACAGGGGTGACACCTAGGTTTCGATCTCACAGCAAATGCGGTACAAGACTCACTTACTTCTCTGATTTTCTTTTAAGTTTTCGTATCCCCTGATGAACAACAAACAGCCCAGCAGCAGTGACCGGCTTAAGCACAGAACAACAAGCTGCAATTTTGTCTTGTCGGTTTGACAGTGTTACATAGCTGACCAAAAATCATAAGCATATTGTTCAGCCCTGTAAAAAAATGTAAAATGCTAGTGAGAATTTTTCTAATTTCCCAGAACTGTTATATCCTCAAATTCATGTTCATTAATATCAGCAACTGCATTTCACGGAAGGGTTTTGTAGGGGGACCACGACTTTTGTCACAACTACCGGATCTACAATTTTTACGGCTAACGAAAAGGTTGAATATTCTGGATTCTTTAAGTCTTTGGCTTTTTATTGGATTGATTAAGTAGCAACTAAAAGTTTAATCTTTTGAGAAGTGGACATACTATGTCCATTTATTTGCAATGTTTATTGCAACAAAATTGTCGCATTTCACATGTAGTGACATTCTGATATATTATTGAAGTGAAACGTATATTAAATCTTTTCTCTTGTAAATTTATGACTGCCAAAGCAAGAACTTTATACCATTTAAACAAAATATCAGGATAAAGAAAACGGTCGTTAATGTTTCTAAATTCGTCATGCAAATTAATTCGTTCAGCCCGTCTTCCTACTGCCACATTTAGAGTATGTTTAGAGTATAACATTTAATGTGATTAATTGCGTTGTAAATTATTCACGTATTAGATTATTAATCGCATATGTCGCTTAAAGAGCTATTCTGCGGGCCTTAGACAAACATTTACATAAATTATCATAATTGTAATTTCTTAACGTTGCGTCTTCATTGTAGCGCCATTGTACACAGGGTGCGGTTAATATAATAAAAGTACCTGTAGATGTCCGGTTTATAAATCCCCGGCTTATACAAATGTACACAACTCTCCATTAGATTTGATTATCTGTAATATTTGCCATTATGAAGTTTTGTCGATTCCCATTGAACATTTGCACGGATGTTTGCTGAGTTACGTCAGGCAAAGTTTTGAGTGCTTCGGTCACAGTCCCATTAAGGTGAAATCTCAATTACCCATCGCCGTTGAGATTGTACAAATATGGTTATGTCAGCGATTATTGTCTGCAGAGCTCAGCGAGGCTGTTTATGATGATCTGATTCTGATTATACATATTGACCGTGCTCTGTAAATAGGGGGTCTAGTGCATGTGCGTTAAATGTCGTCCCAGATTAGCCTGTGCAGCCCGCACAGGCTAATCAGGTACGACACTTTCCGCCTTAACTTGATTTTTGCTAAGAATAGGCTTTCTTTAAACGAATTATATCATAAAAACGGCAAGTGTCGTACCTGATTAGCCTGTGCGAACAGTAATGATAAATGCTGTAGTCGGAACACTATTGGCCTAAAGAATTAATATGGATTATTCTTATTTTATTTCAATTGACATGGAAACAGCAAACCATTAATTTAAAGAGTTTTACTTTTTCTTAACAGAACAAATACTTGCCTTAAACGACCAGGAACCGTAATTGTGCAAGAAAACCGTACCATATACCTCCGTGTATTTCAGGAGACGCAGGCAGTGTCTATCGATAAAAACATCGTTATGCTGCAGTCAGTCACGGAGTACCCATTAGGCATAGGCCCGCGCCTTTAGGGGCTCCATTCGACAACATGATTCAGTCTACATTTCCGATTATTTTGACTGCGCTACGAACTCACAGATGCTTAATAATCACGAATGCAACCGGCGAACGCACCTTTTCCAAACTACATTTTTTGAAAAAGCAGCCATTATTCTTTAATGACACAAGAACGATTTTATACGATTGCCTTTATGGTCAGTGAAAACGACGTCAAGCCGAATATCGGCCTTCATGATATTTTTAATGACTTCACTACAGTGAAATAAAGACATTTGACTGTGTGAAGGTACGTTACTCATCAGTCGTTACCTAAAAAGTGGATGGTGATTGTAAACGTTTGACTCATAGCTAAAGTATTGAACGGACCTAACGCTAAGTACCTTTCGTGTATCGTAATTGAAGTTTCATATTTTTCTTTCTGAATAAATAGATGCATACGTAAATATACAGACTACATTTATTAATTTGTCACATTTGTTATTTAATACTTATAATGTAATAACTATATTATAATGACATGTTATACTTATAAAAAGACGTGGTTACACTTTGTCTTGCCAGCCTTGGTACTGGTAGGCTACTTCAAACGAGTGAAATCGACAGGTACACTGGTGCTCTTGTAGGCACTATGTCGACTAGATGCCTGGGGCAAGGGTACTGGTAGGCTACTTCAAACGAGTGAAATCGACTGGGCAATGGTGCTCTTGTAGGCACTATGTCGACTAGATGCCTGGGGCAAGGGTACTGGTAGGCTACTTCAAACGAGTGAAATCGACTGGGTACAATGGTGCCCTTGTAGGAACTATGTCGACTAGATGCCTGGGGCAAGGGTACTGGTAGGTTACTTCAAACGAGTGAAATCGAATGGACACTGGTGCTCTTGTAGGCACTATGTCGACTAGATGACTGGGGCAAGGGTACTGGTAGGCTACTTCAAACGAGTGAAATCGAATGGGCACTGGTGCTCTTGTAGGCACTATGTCGACTAGATGCCTGGGGCAAGGGTACCGGTAGGCTACTTCAAACGAGTGAAATCGACTGGGCACTGGCCTTGTAGGCACTATGACGACTAGATGCCTGTGGCAAGGGTACTGGTAGGCTACTTCAAACGAGTGAAATCGACTGGGCACTGGTGGTATTGTAGGCACTATGTCGACTAGATGCCTGTGGCAAGGGTACTGGTAGGTTACTTCAAACGAGTGAAATCGACTGGGCACTGGTGGTATTGTAGGCACTATGTCGACTAGATGCTGGGGCAAGGGTACTGGTAGGCTACTTCAAACGAGTGAAATCGACTGGGCACTGGTGGTATTGTAGGCACTATGTCGACTAGATGCTGGGGCAAGGGTACTGGTAGGCTACTTCAAACGAGTGAAATCGACTGGGCACTGGTGGTATTGTAGGCACAATGTCGACTAGATGCCTGGGGCAAGGGTACTGGTAGGCTACTTCAAACGAGTGAAATCGACAGGACACTGGTGCTCTTGTAGGCACTCTGTCGACTAGATGCCTGGGGCAAGGGTACTGGTAGGCTACTTCAAACGAGTGAAATCGACTGGGCACTGGCCTTGTAGGCACTATGTCGACTAGATGCCTGTGGCAAGGGTACTGGTAGGCTACTTCAAACGAGTGAAATCGACTGGGCACTGGTGGTACTGTAGGCACTATGTCGACTAGATGCCTGTGGCAAGGGTACTGGTAGGTTACTTCAAACGAGTGAAATCGACTGGGCACTGGTGGTATTGTAGGCACTATGTCGACTAGATGCTGGGGCAAGGGTACTGGTAGGCTACTTCAAACGAGTGAAATCGACTGGGCACTGGTGGTATTGTAGGCACTATGTCGACTAGATGCTGGGGCAAGGGTACTGGTAGGCTACTTCAAACGAGTGAAATCGACTGGGTACTGGTGCTCTTGTAGGAACTATGTCGACTAGATGCCTGGGGCAAGGGTACTGGTAGGCTACTTCAAACGAATGAAATCGACTGGGCACTGGCCTTGTAGGCACTATGTCGACTAGATGCCTGGGGCAAGGGTACTGGTAGGCTACTTCAAACGAATGAAATCGACTGGGCAATGGTGCTCTTGTAGGCAGTATGTCAACTAGATGCCTGGGGCAAGGGTACTGGTAGGCTACTTCAAACGAATGAAATCGACTGAGCACTGGCCTTGTAGGCACTATGTCGACTAGATGCCTGGGGCAAGGGTACTGGTAGGCTACTTCAAACGAATGAAATCGACTGGGCAATGGTGCTCTTGTAGGCAGTATGTCAACTAGATGCCTGTGGATAGGGTACTGGTAGGCTACTTCAAACGAGTGAAATCGACTGGGCACTGGTGCTCTTGTAGGCACTATGTCGACTAGATGCTGGGGCAAGGGTACTGGTAGGCTACTTCAAACGAGTGAAATCGACTTGGCACTGGTGCTCTTGTAGGCACTATGTCGACTCGATGCCTGGGGCAAGGGTACTGGTAGGCTACTTCAAACGAGTGAAATCGACTGGGCACTGGTGCTCTTGTAGGCAGTATGTCAACTAGATGCCTGGGGCGAGGGCCCCAAATATGTCAATGCATATGGGCTTTCATCGTACTTAATCCGGCACTGGCTGCAAATGCGTGTAATGGTTTATTGCTATATGTACCTTTATTACTGTAAAATCTTTAGTCACGCGAAGATATATAAGTTGAATTTATTGTACGCTTAATGATAGCAGAGATTGCAAAATCGGTCGACAGGGAAAATATACGATTATACCCACATTTCACTTATCAAGTACACACAAATTTCATTAAGATTATTTATTAGTCGACATTATGATGTAAGTTAATATTGATTGTATTTTCAAGAGATATCAATTATGATAAAAGTTTTTAAGTTTAAATAGATTAATAAAATATTAATTAATTTTTCAGCAGGCATATTTCGTGTGTTTTGTATTAAACGCAACTCTTACTATGTTTCGTCCCATCGTGTACTGACATTTGTTAAATCCATGATTATCATCTCCTATACATATGTTTATTTTTTACATATAGTAACACTTCAAATATGAACAAACCTACACACCCTACAATGGTTTGCAACAATACCAATAACATACATGTATATGTATACTAAAAATAATGTGTATGCATTAATAATACCTGGCAGATGTATGCCCTCTTTAATTGAAACAAATAGTACACGAGGCTGGACCATTTCCCTTTCATTTCGAGAGTATGTCTTAGTGCTTATTATGTACATACAATATGCGTCTATTTGATTGTACATATGTAAATAATGGTGTATTATACAAAAAAAAGCCCACTTATTCTGGTTTAAGTGAGTGCATACTTGTACAAACTAGGCCATATTTATGTTGCTATCTGCAATGTCAATATATTAAGTATGATTAAAAAACATAAACACATATTGTCCTATCAAAAATAAACATAACTTCAAATACTCAACTCATGTTCTACATCACCAATAAATGCACTCGCAGGCATACAAAACTAATGTGTAAGTATTTCTTTAATGTAAGATTTTGGACCACGTTAACTTGCGAAATTTAACGAAGAATTCCAGAAACTGAGCCGTTTCAATTCCATTTAAATAACATGTAGGTGCTTACCAAATCTTGTTCAGGATATCAATAAGTTTGCTTAAGTGGTTATATTTTTACAACACTTGTCATACTATTGTTATCGAAGGTACAACCTTCTCCAATACATTTTATGTAATGCCTTTTTGTAATTAATATGAACATATCCGTGTTTTAACAAAGATACTTCACGTTTTAAAACATTGAACATTAACAGTAAACGTTGTCAATAATTGTCAGCGTTTTCAGCGTGAAATGACGACAGTTTGTTTAGATTGTGATATCAGTCCATCATAGAGAGTCCCTCGCGCAATTATCTACCGAAAACAACACATGGCCTATCTCTATTTATATATCAATTACAATACAAGATGAGTATTGATGCAAAGCATCAAAGGGCGTCGGGAATTTCTGTGTAAAAGGCACTCAATGAAGTTACATGGAATGATTTTTATTTCTACTGTAAATATTAATATATTGGCCGATTATTTTATACAAAATAGAAAAAGATACTGGTATAACCATTATCTATGATTTTATGTTATAACCCTCAAATAACCATTATCTATGATGTTGTGTTATAATCCCCAAATAACCATTATCTATGATTTTGTGTTGTTACCCCCAAATATTTCATAGTTCATTTTATTTACATTGGTTTCCTTTTTTTAATTAATTCATTAATGGAACAGAACTGTGTAGGTTTTAAAAATATCTGCTTCATCTTGTAAGCGTAATTTCATATTTTTCTCAACTTCAAGGGGAGATGATTCTGAACTTATTCTTACGTTGCTCATTTACGATAGGAGTTGAGTACTCATTAATATGAAAACACTGTCAAAGTTTAAATGTGTTTACGACACCCCACCCACTCACACATATATTTCATGGGCATAATATAAAACAAACAATGGTTACAATAAAACAGCATATTTATTTAAACTTAAATGTCTACATCACAACAAAAAATTAACATAGAACACATATAAAATAATTTAATTCGACTGGGGCTCGAACCTTGGGCCTCTCACATGCGAAGCGAGCGTGTAACCACTACACTACGGAACCGCTTGAAAAATCACCTTCTAACTAAGATATTAATAAGTGACTGTAGTGTACGGTAAAGCAATAAACCGTGTAATCGCTGTCATCTTGTAAAATTGAAGAAAATACGCGTTAACCAAAACTCGAACAGCAAAAGTCTGCGCTATTGTTAGAAAACCCACAAAATAAATATATTTTGATTATGTTTTGTTTTTATACAAAACCAGAAAGTTTCACCGGTTCGCGTATTTGCCCAGTCCCTGTGATCTTGTATTATTGCCCAGTCCCTGTGATTAGTTATTAATTAAAAGAATTAGGTTTGCATTATTCTTATACAAAACCAGAAAGTTTCACCGGTTCGCGTATTTGCCCAGTCCCTGTGATCTTGTATTATTGCCCAGCCCCTGTGATCAGTTATTAATTAAAAGGATTAGCTTTGCATTATTGGCAATACATGTTGTAGTAAATGTAAAAGGCACAAATGCAGTACTTATTTTCACTAATTTACACAAAAAATTCACCACTATGCAAGAATACGGAGATAATTTTATATAAACACGTACAACTTAAATAAGAAAGTACAAAATAGCCTACACATTATAATAATTATAAATATATATTAAATCTCGCCATGTTGGTGATTTGTGCGTGTCACCTTCGTGAGCTTTCTGACAAGCAACGAAAGTTGATGAATCAAAGAGCGGTTATTTTAGCGCTATAAACTTTACGTCGTAAGAAAGCGAGAACCGGTTTAGCGGAGCTAATATATTCATCGGATACTCTTGGTTTATTTCAATTTAAATGATTCAAGACTTTTAAATCAATTATAAAACCCGATGAAGAAAATACGTTGTGATATATAGTCACGAACGTTATTGCAAGTTTTATTATAATGCAAATGTATCGTATTGTTAAAACCGTGTGTAAGAAATCCATGAAAAATAGTTCATATGCACATTTCTTCAACTACCAATAAACTGCTAGTTAGCAAATATAAGAATATATAGCAGAATGGGATATAAAGCATATTTATTATATACAACCATGCACAATATAAAATGAACTTGTTATATTCCGGTTTTTCAATAGTTTTGGTTAAACACGCAATTTGTTAAAAATCTCAAAACTTTAAAACAGATAAGAAATAATATACATGTGCTTTTGCCAATTTCCGTTTTCTAATTCTTTAAAACAGTTTTATTTATTGATTCGTGTAAATTGCCATATTATGTGTCGGTCAGTTGAACACTAGTATTTTCACACACAAAAAAAGAATCATTTTGAGGCAATCATCTTATTTCCATTGACGTTGCACCAGGTAATTGCAATCAAAAGTGATATGAGGCATGTGAGAAACAAACGCGAAATTCCGGGATCGGGTGATAAGTCCAAACGGATGACAATCCGATGACGGCCTTCGTCCGACAGCGGGCAATGTTTGTCAATCCGATAATAATTTTAAAAGTTCGCTGAAAATAACATCAATATTGATATTACGTAACAGTACGGCAACTGGTGAAGAACTATTATAAATGCATATGGATTCGGAATCAGAGACGAGTTTGTTTCAATTCTCGCGCGTATTCATTAGCACGTGCATTGAGTAAGTGATGACCGACATGTAAAAGACGGCAGAAAAGGAACAATGCGAGCATGTGTCGTTATGCAAATGACATTGGCAATTATAATTCCACATTTCTTTTGTCAAATAATGAGATGCCACAATAAACAACGCCATGATTTTCTTTGAATACAAGTCAGTCATGATTTAAGAGTAACAGCAAAAGAAATCAGCTTTCGACAAAAAACATAATTAAAGTCATTTCATTTAAATTTTCTGTTTTAGTTTGTACTTCTTTGATCCTTATATATAATTACTGTGCCGTACTTGCCAATTAAACCATTCGCAAGACATAAGCGAGTGAAGAAATCAGTTCTTAGTCAGGTTTGCATGCAAACATAGTTGGACCAGCTTTTACTGCTGTTTGTTATTGTAAACCCCGTGTCGTTCGCGTTTTTAAATGCAATTAGCAATAAAAAATGTATGCATTTATTTTGAACTTATGGGGCCGCTTTTAGCATATCACTATTAAATGTGTGTGATTAGGATGTTATTTATGGAAGATTTTGATTGGACAAATAGTATATTTCGCTTTTTTTGCCATATTGGCCTTAAACTGTTTTATATAAAATTACATTATTTGTCATAACGTTGCGTCTAAATTTTAACGCGACACAAGCCCGCGTCATTCACGTCATATTATCGTAATCGCGTTCATATTGCCTGGGGGATATAACAAATGATGGCTTAAACAACTAGTAAAAGCCTGTAATTATAAATATTGAAAACTCTTTATTATAATGGGGACTTTCGGTATTGTTTAACGCAGAGAACAGGTATTTTTCAGTCCAATTGAGCCGCTTAAACTCATCCGTGAATATATTAAAAAATCACAGTTAATTACTGTTTATTATTTGCCGTATGATTTTGTTCCATGTCTTATTGTATGGCAATAAACAATGAACCTCAGAATTATTAGAAGAGTGATATACTGATAATACTACTGTAGTTTCACTTTATTAATATACGATACTTTCTCAATCAGTTGTATTGCATTCATTAATAAAATACTTAATTATTTGTTGATTGTCAAATTCAATTTGCATTAAGCACATCTTATTACATAACCATCCGTTATCAAACAAATTATTAACATATAATCAATATCCTGAAATATTATTAAACTGAATATTAAACTGGACTGTTCTTTAGTATTCAAATGGACGGCAAGACTGGTAAATACTTGGCATTGCGACATTTATGCTTTTCTCCAACAAATGAAAAAGTACTAACGATCTAATTGGAAACGTTTATTAAAACATCATGTGCATATACATATAATTATGCCGAGACTAAATAATGTATAAGTTAAATGTAAGTATACTTTATAACTAATTTATTTTGCCGCTACACATACTTTATTATAGTGCAATTACAGAAAATAAAATATCCCATACTAAGAAATCTTCACTGAAGCGAGTTTTTGAGAAAACAAATGCCCGTTAAATGAAATATACATACAAGCTGGATGCCACTCTTTATTATTTAAAATCAATCATCAATGAAAATGAAATCCATTCATAATATACCTAACTGTATTTCCGAAATTCGGAAATGATCGTTGTTAAATTTTAATTTTGTATGGCAACAGTTAATGAGGTACGACATAGATCACTCCTCTTCTTTGAAAACAACTGATTTTTAGTGTAAGTTTTGGTGAAATTCTAGTGATATCAAAGGAAAACCCTGTCCTCGTACGTACCAAATTCCCATTATAGAGTTCAGTGTCTCATAAGCTTTGCGTAATAAATTAAATATATATCCCCCCTTACTGGCACCGTTTAAACAACGCTCCAAACAGGCTTAATAGAATGGATTCTGTCTATGAGATAGTTAAGCAATTTGTATAAATTATCAACCCTTTTATTCAAGAAAGTCAACAGCAACAAACACATTCAGGCCACGGTGTACGTTATAATATAATTTGGTTTGATGGTTTCAGTTTGTAGAATTCAGTGACAAACACCGTTTCATAAAGATATGCAATGCAACCACCAAAATTTCTTAGATGATGCCTTATATCTAGGAGACAGCACGTCTATCTTTAGAGCTTCAGCATATAAAAATGACTTGCCAAACGTTTCAGATAATATGTCATGAATTAGGTTTTACGGGTTTAATTATATTGTAAATGATTATTGGGAAATGAGTAGCATAATTTTGATTTAGCAGCTGTTGTCAGAATATATTAATTTATAATTTTGTTTCTTTTAAATATGTATTTTAAAAATTGTAAGAAGTTTGTAGTAGATTGAGTACTGCATAATTTTCATCAATCTACGTATTTCCTTAAAGAGAGGTTTAACAACTTTCAAGCGACCATCATATTATTAAAACCGTGAAAATAACCAATTTTAATTTGTAGTGCCAATATTGCTTTTTGTGCGTGCCTCCCGCGCAACAGTTCGAAAGTGTCCTGTCAAACAACGATCATTTATGGACCAAAGATAAGTAATTGTAACGCTTGAAACTAACATCTTTAGAAAGCGAGAACCGATTTAATGATAGCGCGAAGCTATTATATTCATTCGATACTCACGGTTTATTTGAATTTAACTGATTCAAGAAACTCACATGCAGTATAAATTCCGATGAAGTACAAACGGTGTTATATGACCTGTGTTGTAAGTTTTAATGTAACGCATACTTATATTGTAATTTTAAACCTTTTAAGATTATAGGGCAATAAACAATATATTTAACCTTTTTGCCCTCCAACATTTTTCTGCAACTCAGTCATAACAGTAAGACGATGGCTTTGGTTGAATACATGCGATGTAACACTTGATGACGAGCATAATATGATTGTTTGTTTCAATACTATATGATATGACATAAACGGATAAACAATAGGTGAATTGGGAAGAAAGGCAAATGCTGTAATAAGTGAGGACAGTTTAAAATGAAATCAATTGCTCTAAATATGTTGCAAATATAACGTAGCCATCAGCTTATTTGCCAGTGAATGAAAAACACATTCCAAAAAATGAATAAAAGGGTATTTTATACAGTTTTATTAATGTAACTGAAAAACATGAAAAAACAAAATTGTATCAGCGATTTCTTCATACATGCAAAATAAAATTTTGTAGAACTTTAGCAAATGATATTGAATGAAATTCCCTACAGGAAAGTATAATATAGACAGAGTTGACTACTGCAATTCTCTAATGGAAAGGCTTTTTCGGTAAGGTTTGACTACTGCTATCACTTTCCCGAATAACTAATTAAGTAAGGGTTGACTACTGCATATACCTTAACGGAGGGCAAATTTGGTAAGGGTTTACTACTGCAATTACCTATAGAAATGGCTAATGTGGTAAGGGTTGACTATTTAAATTCCTTTCATGAATGTCTTATTTGGTAAGGATTGACTACTTCAATGCCGGACATGGAGTGACTATTTTAGTAAGGGCTGATAACTGCTCTTCCTTACAGGAATTGTGTCAGAGTTGACTACTACAATACCCTACAGGAAAGGCTTCTTTGGTAAGTATTTTATTCCCATAACGAATAGCTAATTTAGTGACGACCGACTACTGCGATTCCCTACAGGTATGGAAAATTTGGTAAGGACTGACTACTGTTTCTCCCTACAAGAAAGACTTATTTTGGGATCATTGACTAATGCAATTCCCTACAGGAATGACTAATTGTGTAAGGGTTTACTACTGACATTGAATCACAGTGTCAAAAGGAATAAATCAAATACCGACGGCGAAATGAAGGAAGGCATAAACTGTCCTGAAAACAAGTATACTCGAATTATCGTTATATTTTTATTGCCATATGAGCAGAGAAGAAGTCGTATCTGAAGTCAACATAAACTCTAGATAACCCCGTTAGATCTTCTTGTCCTTATTAGTGTGGGAACACAACAGAAATGCGTATTAAACAGCGTATTACAAGCGTGGACAGTCGGTATTATTGTTCCATTACACAAAAAGGGCTCCGAGTCAGATGTAAACAACTACAGAGGTATTACACTTGTAAGCTGTCTTTCTTAACTGTTTACCTCAGTTATAAATAAAAGAGTTGAAAATGTATGCAATGAATATACCATTATTTAGGACGCCCAATTCGGATTTCGAAAAGGACGTTCTACTGTAGATGCAATATTTATACTTCAGTCATTAGTTCAGAACTATATGTTTGAAAATAATTGCCTGAATGTTATTGTTGTCGATATGTTGAAATGTTTTGATTCTATTTATAGAAACGGTCTTTGGTTGAAAATATATTAATTGGGAATTCAGGGTAACTTTTAACGAGTTGATAGAGATATGTATGACAATGTTAAATCATGTGTTAATTCATTTTCTTCATTTTCTTGTTATTTCTCATACTCATTAGGATTGCGTTAAGGGGAGGTAATGTCCCCTTAGCTATTTTCTCACTTTGTTGAGGACTTTATCTCCAAGATGATATTAATGTAGGCATAAATTTCGATGATGTTATGATTTTATTACTTTTGTTTGCTGACGACATGGCTATTATAGACAAAAATCCAACAGAAATTCAAAACCATTTAGACCATTTGTACACTTACTGCATTAATTGGGGATTGCAGGTTAACATAAATAAGACCAAAATTATGGTTTTTCGTAAGCAAGGTGGATTACTGACCGCAGAAAAGTGGACCTACAATAGCCAGCCAATAGAAGTTGTTTGTGATTTTAACTATTTAGGAGTTGTTCTAAATTATACTGGTAGTTTAATCTTAATCAAGAATATTTAGTTGATAACGGGTTTAAGGCCATGCATGTTTTACTTTGTAAATGTCAGGACTATGATTTGAAGCCTAGTACTCTTTGTCAATTGATTGATGCCTTTGTTGGCTCTTTTATCAATTATGGAGCAGAAGTTTGGGGATATTATAAGTCAAAAGAATTAGAAAGGCTGCATCTAAAATTCTTAAAACGTCCATTAAAAGTTAGACTTAATACATGTAATAATACGGTGTATGGCGAACTTGGGAGATATCCGCTTTATATACATAGATATGTACGTATACTGAAATATTGGTTTAAGCTGCAGTCAAGCGACAACATCATTTTAAAATATGTATACAGCGAAGCCGTTAGATATTGTGAAAAGGGTTGCACAAATTGGGTATATAATGTTAAAAAGATGTTAAATGATTATGGTTTTTCAGATGTATTCATAAATCCGCATGCTTTTGATATGAAATCATTTTTGTTTGTATTTAAATGTAGAATTGTTGACTCTTTAAAACTTAAATGGTACAATGATGTGAACGAAAGCTCTATGATGGATATGTATAGGCAGTTTAAAACATCTCTAGTATATGAACCATATCTGAATATTTTACCTAAATCATTTAGAGCATATGTTAGTAGATTACGTTTATCTGTACACCCTTTGAGAATTCATATGGGTAGAAACGCTAGAAATGCAGAGGAAAGATATGTAAGATACTGCATGTTCTGTGTTTTAAATGACATTGAGGATGAATATCATTTTGTTTGTGTATGCCCTATGTATAATGATTTTAGAAAAAAAAATACACAAAAAACAACTATTAAATAAAACCATCTGTTTATAAATATTTGAATTTGTTAAAAACGGAGGATAAAATGTAACTGTTTTTTTGTTGTATTTAACATATTTTTTTCTGCTTATTTATTTTTTGTATAAAATCACTTGACAATATATATGAGCGATTGTATATATATAGACGATGTACTTTGTATAAGTCTTGAATAAAAAATCTGTCTGTCTGTTTGTCTGTCTGATCTCAAATAAATCTAAAATAAACATTGTTATAGTTTTTGTGTACGATTAACTGCAGTACAATTTAGATCAAGTCGCCATATATTATTATTTAAAACTGAAAAAAGTGTGTTCAACATTTCCTTCATGTACAAACACGCCCATAAACCAAAGCGCGTTCTATAAAACATAATATATGCTTGTACCCGCGCAAGCGATATGACAACAAAACTGATATCGATTATGAGGATTTTTACGTTTTAAAACTAAACTAGTATGTTTTTGGTGTTATTGGATTCACCCTTCAAATAATATGCATGTATTGTCGAACGCAAAGCGCTATGTTTATGTAAGATTAATCAAACCGATATATGTCGACAAATTGTATTGTATTAACCAATACAATTACTGGCATTGACAATTTGAAGATCTAGGATTCCATGTTTCCTATTGCGGTGTCAGTATTTAAACACGCGCGAACTATTTCAGTTCCCATTCAATTTGATGACGCTGAATGCATGTCTTATCAGCTGACACCAACTGCGCGTCCGGAGCCCAGGTCTTAGCCTTGAAGCCCAACCTGACGTGTTTGAGCCCATGTGCCATGGGATACCTTCCGTCAGGTTGTGTTCGGCCGACTAAAGAATGTTAAGACGTGTCGTGACATCCGGACTTAAATGGCTGTACACAGATCGATGCGCGGCCCAGATAATGTGGCATGTTCGATATCACTAAGTACGTGTAGTAATTTTGAATTACGGAAAAACATATCAAGACTCGGCTTTTAGTTTAAACTTAAATTATAAGTGCCAAATATTGCATTTATACGTTTTAGTGTACATCTATAACGTCTTATTCCGTCTATAATATTAACTACGAATACTTTTTTCGGGCTGTTTAAGGTACGTGTATCCTACAGATAAGTTATGTTTATGTCAATAACAGAATGGCCGCTGTCCGATTTTAACGATTTGTAAACACTCAATTTATTTGAATCAGCCGCTTTTAACAAACTCAAGAGTACAAATTGAAATTGGCATCGGGATATGTTTAATGACTGATATGTAAAACAAGCCGTTTTAGCACCGGATGGCTACCGTCTGATGACTGGATGTTGGTCGTGTGCTAAATTCGAGATTCTGACGGTCGCTGCAGGTGGCTTTATATCAAAAGTATAAATAGGTGTAATTTAATGACTTATTGTTTATATAAAATAGTTTAAAATAGTATGAAATAGGAGTCCAGCGGTTGCCTAACAAAAAACGATGCCATGAAAACAACTGTTCACCATTCGTTACCTTTCCGGCAACTTGCAGCGCCAAACATTTAAAGCCATGTCGCCGTCGACATTTGACCATATTCTGTAACAGAACAATCGCCGTGGAACTACCCGACACAAGCAGGCATTTGTCGTCCATCGGACGTGATCGGGCAAAGTGCTTCATTTTGTATTGCATGTGGCAATCCGTAATACGTCTATGTAATTGTCGAAACCTTATCTGTTAATGTTTAAGAAAAATCAATACTATGCATAATGCGATTCATTATAATATTAGCTTAACATCAATTATGGAGATATTTTATTATTACCCGATTCACCAGATTGCAAAGCATAGAGCATTAACGCTGGAGATGCATTTACTCAGCGCGATTCGCCAACGAGGCGCGTAATTCTGGCATCATGCTGAGCGGATAATCAGGCACAACACTTTGGATAACATTATTGAAAGCGTTGTTAAATTATTTTTTTTTATAGAATTCAAACACAATTAATCGATTATATTTTTGTCCTCAATTAAATCAAAATAGCGTGAGGCGATACATTTTAGGCAAATGTTGCAGCTAAAAAACCGATAGGCAGGGGTTTAAGATTTAATGTACATAAAACATTACGCATCTCCTGTCCGCGATCCTTAATTGAAGATGCATGTGTTGATTCCTTTAAAAACGCACATTGTACAGTTCATTTTTGTATCAGATAATTTTTGCATAAAAAGTCAATAAATAACACCAATTTTGTAATAGATATCGATTCATCAATAAATTACCATTAAAAGCGTTAGTAGGCAAGTGACACACAAAAGCGAAAAGCTGCGATCAGGTGGTAAGGGAAAACCATAATAAATGACTAACAGACATCGTTCGACAGCCAACAACGATGTTTTTATTCGATAATAATTTAATATGCTCGTTCAAGTAACATCATAACCATACTTAACAATACGGCAACTGGTGAGAAATGATTATTAATTAAAATTGATTCTGATTCAGGGACGAGAAACAATCATTATCGCTAGTTTTAATACTCTCGTTATTCATCAGCACGTACCTTGCGAAAGTGATAACCCACATGAAATGACCGACACGAGCACGACACGAGCAGATGCCATACGTGCCTTCGACATCGGCAAATATGTTACATTCTGTTTATTTTTCAATTGAAATTAAAACACTTGTCAGAAAGTTGCACATCAACAGCGAAAGCTTATTTTGCTATCAAAACGCATTGATAAAACCTCACGTACAATATGAGTAACGAAATACTTAAATGTCTTTCATCAAACATTTATTTAATGGCGTGTTGCCATACGACCTTTACACAATTGAATTGCATAATAATAACTAGTCATTTATTGTTTGTATGTCTTATATTCTAGTCTGACTTATCTGCTTGAGAATTGCCAAAGAGTAAACACAAACTATGAGGTAAGCGGTCTTCATATATAATTATTTGTGCTGTAACATTTAACCAAGCAAACATCTTCAAAATTATATGATGCTATCAATCTGTTCTTTAAAAGAACAAGACAAAAAGATGAAACCGTTTATAACATAAAATAATAATCATTGAATTTGAGTAATACTAGATATCCTGATCGTCATAATTTTGGGAAAACTAATCTTATCAGCGGTATACAAACAACGCTGCCCTATATTCATCAGTATGTCAATTGTAGTTTCAAACAAATATTGATATGGTTTACAATTTTGAAAAGACTCGAAATGGGTCGGCTTGGTTTGCATCTTCTGACAAGTAAAGGTTTCCCAAACACAGATGATTCCACAGAATCTCTATTATATATAAAGTACGTTAGCTCCAGATTCTTATGCTTTTTTTCCATAATACTGCATCTAATTTGTGGACAATCAACATTACCGAACCAAGGTAACTTCATTCCATTTTTCGTAAACAATCAGTGTAATTGTGATTTTATGCAGGACAATAATATGACGGCGAGATCCTCGACAATTTCTGGCATTAATGCGCATGCTCATATCGGCGTGTCATATATTTAAGCGTGTCCTTAGTAGCATATTTCTTCCAGCAGTAAATAGTTGCTGGGCCTGCGTGTAAAGACTTAGTAGGGTATATTTGTACATAGACAGAATTCATCACCGTGTCTTTCTTATTCTCACTGATTGTTTGACAATCATGCCGTCATTGTTTGTTTCAACAACGTTTTAAACAAAAACGAACGACGTAATGTATTCTAACGGAACAATACCTTTTTGACGATGCTGCTTCAGCGAAACAGCTCGTCATAGTTATCATACCATGAAAAAATTCTTCACAATGGCGACCTATGTAAAAGACCGAGCCGGACGATTGAGATAACCCGATTTTTCTAATCGGCATACCTCGCTAATTATAATTCATAACATTCTCCCACTCATCTCCTAGCAGAGTTGTCGTTCGTGCCTCAACAATGGCCGCCCCCATGAGAGAATGTTGACACTCGTGTCAGAACTTTCTACAGCAATAATCGGCTGGTTTGGCTATAAAATTAGAAACTGTGATTAAGGATATTTGAGTTATTTATTCACTAAATCTCCGCTTATGACAACAATAGATGGAATTCGAAGGATATATTCGATGTGAACAAAGGACTTTCTGGATCTTGACAGCTTGACACGGCAAAACTGGCATACTGGTAATTTTATTTATCAATTTAAGTCACATTTGCCTTATAAATTGTATTCGAACATTTTGAGACTTATTGAATGACTATGATACCCGATGTTAACATATCATATGGAATTGGCAGATCACCAAACTGTCCTGAAATTCAACATTGATTACAAAGTCTTTACTCAAATTACTGTTTTGTATTCGTTCTTCTTTCTTTTTTAGTACTTTATATCATTTTAAAGTTAAATGAACTGTGTCACAGTAAAAGAGACATCAAGGCGATTGTGGCCAGTTTGGATCCAGATCAGCCTGCGGTCGCTTGAAAGCTGTTTGCTTAAAAGCGGTTTTCTGACAATAACAAATAGTTTAATTGGATACTGATTTGACTGCCCCTTTCCTGTGACCTGGCTCAAATAATAAAATTGCCATTAATAAAATGATTTTATTTTGAACATTAATCAAGTGTTTTTTCTGGTCCGTCGGGATCAATGACTCCAGCACTTTCGTGTTGAGAATTGAATACTGCTTAAGGCGATGCTAGGGGGCGTGAGAGATGTTGCATCTTCAATTTCATCTCATTTTTTATTTGGTTGCTCTCGAGGGATCGAAACCTTTCAGAATCTTCCTAAAGGCCTAGTGGTAGAATGTCGACTTTGATTGCAGGAGGTTGCGCTGCGGGTTTGATCCCCAGAAGCGAAATTGAAAACTAGCAAACGTTGTTATCTAAAAGGCTGCTAAACCTGATATACTACAATAATGTGAATTTTCTCACACATGATGGTCATCAGTTATATTATATAAAAACTCACAGCAGTAGTAAACAACTGGACAATAATTAATGAACGCATCTTCTATTTGTCTTTGACACTTTGAGTTTGACATGGCCTAGATTTAAATATGTGACTTGACTTTACCAGCACTATTGTGACAAAGCTAAAGTGTAAATGTACCTTTGAAGATCACCTAAATCCAGATTTGCTATTTAAGAAGTTTGAAAAGTTTTAAGGTTGTGACAAGTAAGCAAAAATGGGTTTTAACCGAGAGGCCACAACTGGTCTATGACTGTTTTAAACAAGAAAAATCAGTGCCCGATGTAGATTTTTTTTACATAGTTCAATAAAAATTAATTTCAGAAGCCTGGTAACAGTTTAACGTTAATGTTATTAATGTGTCAGACCAGGGCCTTGATTTTGAAATCTAGGACATGCATGGTCAGATGATGTCATTAGAGATTATACATTTTTTCAAACACATACACATGTAAACATGTATCTGTAACTAATGTAGCTGTTATAAATAGTAAAATGCACTAAGTCATAAGGCACTTGACTTTTCTGCTGGTGCATTGGCACACCAGATGGGTTGGTTGCAATGGTTTGATGGACTGCTGAGATGTGTAGTTACATAATAATTATATAGTGTATCAAACTGTATTATTTCAAATATGTTTGCATCTAGTATACTTATATTGATACTATTTACACAATTAATGTATATGAATGATAAACTTGACTGAAATCATCTAAATGATACTGAAATCATGACACTAATTTATACTGATAATTTTTTAATATATGTTACAAGCATGTACATCTATTTCAAATGTGATCATACTGTAACTTCAGTGATGAATTTAAGTAAAATCAATTAAATCCAAAATGTAAGTCACTCCGATCTCTCCTGCAGCTCGCATACCTAAAGGTCCTGTTGTGTACCTATCCAGATCCAGAAATATTATACATATTTATGTGTCCTGTTGTTTACAGGGGATGATTTTCCCTCTGTTGTATCAATGTGTTGTTTTACTTCTTTAATCAGTGTGTTTAAAGATATATACACATAGCTCCAGGGTCAGAGCTTAAGGTAATTATTATTTCACCCCCTTATCTTTTTTTCTAATGGATATTTTAGCCAGTTCCTACATTCAATACAGTCAAATATATGTTAAGTACCGGTAGTATCTGTACACATTGGTAGATTACATTTGTGCATTAAATATTATTTTTAGTGTTAAAAAGATGTAGTACAAACGTTCATGCTAGATGAATTAAGAGCCTTAGTTTAGCGGTATTTAAACATTTTTAAATGATCAAATTTTCTTAAATGTATACCCATTTTTTTTTAGCACTGGCCAGATATAAAATGTATACCATTTAGCCACTTTTATATGAAGCCCTGACCAGATCTCAAATCTAATCCCTTTTCTCTGGCACCCTGGTCATCTCCCGTTGATCACCTAACACACACCTATCAAAATGGCAAATTATATGCAGAACAGTTCATTATAGGTAATGGTTAAATGAAATACTTCAGAAAAAAATGACGTCATTTTTACTGAAGTACTCACATGAAAATTTAACTTTCACAGTCATGGAAAAGGAGCCTGCATAACACTGATCAAAAATACTTATTATTTGTGGATCACCCCATATCTTGATACTCTATGTGTATAAATATCTCAAGTTTTCATAAAATCAGGACAAAAAATTGTATTTTATGTCCTAAATTGACCTGGCTATAGTTATCAGATTATTATAAACTCAGACAGTATATTTATATCATTATTTATACTGTGTGTATTGTAAACATACACTCAATCATGCAGTTACATGAAAGCAATAAATAATAACAAAGCCACCCATATTATAAAGGTCATTGGCAAAGTTTATGGTAAAAATGTGAACAAATTGAGTGTTATCGCCATCTAGTGCCAGCAAAAACGACGCGTTGACAGGTTGTCATTTTTGACAGTTCTACTTTCACTTTCATTTTGTGTTATCAAACTATTAACAGTAATGCACAGGTACTTGAACAATTTTTTTTTTGGTCCTTATATATTATATATATATATATATAAGGACCAAAACATTTTGTTTCAAGTACCTGTGCAATTATGTGGCTGAGAAAAATATCGCCATAATGATTGCTTATTTAATATATATTCTGTACATTCCTTCAATAAACTTACATCAATACACGATTTTCTTAGTTTATTCAAACATTCATGACAGGCTACCGCTTTGTTTACATATTTCGCTTACATTTTGACGCGCGTAGGTAGGACCGCATAACCACTTACGAAATGTGTATTCATACTATTGCCTTCGAGGTACTTATCCGATGTTTTACGGATAGGGCCGAGAATGTGCTATTTTGAGTCAAGTTCCCCACGGGTACTACTTCCTCGTATACCCAATAATTTGTCCGTACCCAAAATTTGTTGTACCCAATTTTTTTCGTACCCAATTTTTTTTCGTACCCACACTTTTTTTCGTACCCACACTTTTTTTCGTACTCAATATTTTTTCGTACCCAAATTTTTTGTTCGTACCCATTTTTTTCGTACCCATTTTTTTCGTACCCAAATGTTTTTTAGCATATTTTTTTCGTACCCAAAATTTTCGCACCCAAATTTTTCTTCTTACCCACAAACACAATTGTGGTGATGTAGATAAACTTAAATTGGTGTCTTTAAGATCCATTCTCTTCAAAAGCATCGTCATACCAATACTGGCAGTACTTTGATTACAACATTCCTTTGGACAGTTCATTATTTAGCCAGATTTTATCAAATTCAAAAAGCAGTAAAATATTTCCCAGACACTGGATTTTATAAGTTTGCAAACGTCGAGTTGTATATCGTGGTTACTACAAAACTCCATTAATGCTATCTTTTTCTTGAATAAACGAAGGAATTCGCTTACACAGATGATAAAAAGGCGTTTTTGATAGTTTATATAAACATTTAGAGATAAGTAATGTTTTGCGAGTGCTTTTGTTTCAAGGTCTTTGTTTCGATTCGTCATTTGATCATTTTCTTAGGTTATGATACGGGACAAAACAATTGATGATATTTTTAAACACGCACAGCGTGTTTGCAAAGCGCCCAACTACAAACTGACAGTGAAAACATAGTCTAAAAATGATGTCAAGGATAGATGATATGGAACAATCTTTCAGCATTTAGAAAACCTTAAAGAAAAACAATGTTACAGCTTATGTTATTGCAACTGATGGACGCATTAGCTTTCCTACTCACTGCCACTGTATTAGACTCCCCGGTGGACTGGTCTTCGGACTCCTTTTCCGTTCCACATGCCCTAATGAAACACTGCAAAACTGTCGGCAGTAGTGTCTAGCTTAAGCATTTACCAAGAAGTTACATTAACGCCCAGTTGATATGCTTACCATTTTGCAACGCTGACAAAACAGCAAAAGCACATACTACATAAACATTTGCTAAGTGTTGAGAAACATGTTTCATTGTTTCCGGTACTGTTAGATCAGAAAACTTATAGTACTCACGAAAGCTTCTTAGGAGGACGAATACTTTTGTCAGTGCTGCTTGATTTACAATGCGACATCTAACAAGAAGAAAACAATATTAAATTGACTTCATTCTTTTAATACTAGTATGAAACGTTTTCAAAGATTGACTAGTTTACAGTACCGGATCTGATATGCTCATTTATAGTCAATACTTATTGCAATTTCATTATTTCATTTCACATGTTGTTACTTTCTGGTGCGTCTTATTGAAGGGAAACTTATGTAAAATGTTTCATCTGGCGTTCCTGAATGTCAAAAGCAGTAACCGAATACCATTTAAAGTTGTATCAGGACAAAGATAATGTCGCTTATGTTTCAAAATTATTCATGCAAATTAATTCGTTTAGCCTGTATTGATACTACCGCGTTTAGAGTATAACAATTATTGTGATTGATTGCGTTGTACATTGTACACGTATTTGATTATTAATCGCATGTGTCGCTTACATCGCCATTACGCAGGCCTTATAAAAAATTATATACAATTATCATAATTGGAATGTCATAACGTTGCGTCTTCATTTGAGCGCCATGTTACATAGTGTGTGGTTAATTTTACGTCGCATAATAACTTACGTATACACAGACGTCCGGTTTATAAATCTCCGGCTAATACCATTACTCAGAACTCTCTATAGATTTGATATATTTGTCATTATGAACTGATGTTTGCTTAAATATTTCGAGTGCTTCAGTCACAAGTCACTTAAAGGCGGCAACTATATTACCTATCTCTTCTATTTAGTTTGTACAAAACTAAATTGTTAAGTAAGCGTTTATTGTCTACATAGGACAGTGAGACTGTTCATTAGAAACTTACTTTAAATATATTTGTATTTGACTTCAACAACTAAAGAAAGAGTCTACACCGACATCTGTTGAGCAAACGTGTACTAAAACTAACGCTTAATGAATGCTTAAATATACTCCATGTAAACGTGTATGTTTAAAATATATGTATTTTATTAATTGTTCTTATGTAAATAATTATGCTTGTTCAACCTTACGTACATTTATTCAGTGATTCAAAAATTGATTTTAACGGAAACACACAAATATCATTTGTGACAAATATTTCAGGCTACACGATTTCAGTTATAATATGTACGTTATCATCATAATTACTTAGACGACATTTTGGCGCCGATATTTGTGTTACATGTCATGTCTATAATTCAAACAAATGATAAAGGATTCTACTTTTGATATTAGCAATGCGAAACGATTGTGATCTTCTTAAACAAAGTCCAAATATGTATTTCACCCTTTTAAAGAAAAATATATGGAGATCATTTTCAATTAACACTTATAACTAAAATAAAATAATACATCGGAATCTAAAAAGTGTCATCATTATTATTACTACGTATGGAATTTGAATAATTTTCTTATTGAAAAATAAAGTACATTTAATGAAATACACATTGTGATATATAGTCGTGAATGTAACTTAAGGTTTAATTAAAATGCAAAAGCATCATATATTCATAAAATACATATTTGTTTGTTCATTCTCAACGACGATTTAAGTTGTGAAAATATATAAGTTCTTTAAGCAAGTCATTAGTTATTGCGGTAATGACACCTATATCAATGTTTAGAAAGCAAATATGTATTTAATTAATTGTTGGTTTCGAGGGTTAACTATAGAATATACCAGAATTTACGTGTTTTTACGGTTGTTGTATAAAAGATCCACATAATATGCGTACGATCACAAATATACTCGTGAAAAAATAACATTTTTAAGTTTTCGTTGTCAGCACTTGATAAAACAACCAGGGTTAACGATATTGAACAGATGAAACGAAAACAAATGATTAAACACACATTTTTACAAATCAAGTACACGAAAATATCATTAATGTTGATTGATAAGCCGACGTTATAATATAAAGTAATGGCTGAACAAAACACATCCAAATAAAAAAAATTCACATCCGTAGTCTCTGAATTGTGTACTTCTAATGTTTTAGTTGAAATAGCTTTCTTTAAAATAAAAAGTTAATTGTATTACATTCTAGTTTTTAATTTGTCCACAAGCCATGCTACTGCATTATAAGGATATGTCCAAAACGGTCATATACCAATAGGAGAACGGATTTTTAGAATCATTATGGAACATGTTTTAGGCCAGGTATTAAACATTCGAATAATAGTTGTAAATACATATCAAAAACAAGATTGACCTTCGAAAAAATATTAAAATAAACACAATTTGTAACACCCCATAAGCTTTTCACCAAGAGCGTCATTAGTTTGGAACTATCGCTTTCCCTCATATTACAAATGAATTGAACGTTGCTATGAAGTGAACTGGCAAAGTTTTCTTTTTCAAAAAGTGCTTCCACTACTTGATGTGTGGCTCAACATTTATGTTTTACCTTTATCGAAATATATGGTCAAAAAACAATACTGGAAGCAATTAAATTTCCCTTGAAAGAAATGGTTTGTTGTTTCCTATTCTCCAACACTTAACAGGAGCATAACATTAGGAGTTTATGCTCAAATCAGGCGAACAGTTAGACGTTCAAGATTGGAAAAAGGAATGCATAAATTACTGGAAAATGGAACTTTGGCCTTTATATCAAAAATAAATAAGACCAACATTATTCACGATTAAGTTGTTTACTGCATAGTTATTGGAGTTTTAAGTCATTTTTCAAAATTACTGAGGTTAGAAGCAACAATGATAATATTTTATACAGTCAAAGAAAATAACTATTAGCAAGTACCAGTATTAGAATTTTCTTTATAAATGACGACCAAATGCAAGCACAACCTTGTATGATAAGTAACAGGGCTTCAACGTTTTAAATGTGCACGTTGAACAGTGAAGAAGTAAACCGTCGTACACGTCTGTGTCCACGGACACACCTACGGACAAACGATTAAGGGGATTTCTGTCTATCCCATTCTACAAAGTTTCGAGCGTTTTCAAAGATGTAACCAGCATCCGCCATCGGGAAGAAAAACATCAACATCCAACACCTCATTTCGCGTATATATGACACTCACACAGACTGATATAACAACAACAATTAAAGAGATATAGCTTTACACGCAATTTATAGCAAAACAAACCAGTTCACTCATTCATGTATTCATGTATGTCATAAACGCTTTAGCACATTTAGCACATAAAGCTTAATACTTAAATTGATGAAGTCAACTTACCTTTTTAAGCTTTAAAATCCAATGTGAAAAAGTTGTGATGACACGGTTTTTATGAAGTCCCAAGAATCATATTCACATTCACACCAACGTAAGTAAATAATCAGTTATTAACGTCCACATAGGATATCATTTAGTTCAATGATAAAAAGTATAAACAATTAAAACCTCTGATGAATTGTTGTTTCAACATAGGTCACAGCATGGTATATTTGGAGCATAAAACAAAACATACCATGTAATGTTATCGAGAAAACATGTAAACAAGAGTTGAGAAAGAAGGCATACCACATGACCATTTAAAAATGGCGACGTTGCGGTAGTGTTAGGAGATACAGCTATTTGCTAATTTGATTGAGTTGCCTGTTTGCAACATAGGATGTCAAATTTAACCAAATTCTAAACTTCAAATAGAAAGATGGTTAATTTTCTAAACAGTATATACATTCTACACATATAGGTAAATAGAACAATATTTGGAAGCACTAACCGAAACATTTTTTAGTTTAAGCTTTATTATGTCAAATAACTTTTGAACCAAAATTAGTCATCTGTACAATTAACGTTCTTTGCGAGACAGAGCGATTAGTCTTGCGCTTTGTCAAATTCAATTGTAAAAAGCTGAAGGCGAATTTCTATAATTGGAACGTACCATTAATAAATTGATGTTTTTAATTTTATTCTATATTCTGTGATTGAATATTGTGTCTAAATTTTGCGACATAAAATATATATTCATCGGTCAAATGCTTCTGAAAAGATTCATTCTAGTTAAATAGCGTTGACAGTTTGTTTCCTTGAATTGTTGTTTCTTTCACCGAAAACGTGCGCCCGATAATGGAAAGTATTAATTCCGATTTGGACTGCGCAGGCGCGCGCCTTCGGGACATTCAAAGATAGACGGCTATGCAAATACTTATTGCGAGACAAATTAGCAATTGAACAAACTTCACTTTAAATTTTCTTTCCAATTTGTTTTGCGTCTGTCTTTCTGTCCAGGCTGTTCTACACAATTATCCCAAGTAATTAACTCATCAATGCCACATCTTTTTTCTTATGAAGAAGGCTTTTTTCGTGATCGTTGTGTCAGAACTCCAAGTCATTATGTAAACTTGCTTCAATGTATTATGATATTATTTTATTTTATTTTTCATTTTTATTGAGTGATAATGGTAAAAGTAATACAAAAGCTGCGTGTTAGTATCAATCACGATTATTTAAGTTAGGCAAAGAATTGTAGTATTTACACACGTAACTTTAATTTAAAGTGACACATATTGCATTTATACTTTTTATTATATAACGCCTAATTCCGCCTTTAATATTTTTTAGTCAATAACAGAATGGTCGCTGTATGATTTTCACGATTTGTAAAGAATCAATTTATTTGAGGCAGCCGCTTTAAACGAACTCAAAGTTAAACAAGCAGTTTAAGCAACGGATGGCTATTGTCTGATGACCGTGTGCTTCATACGAGATCCGTACGATTGCCGCAGGTGGTTGTAAATTACAAATAAATGCGAGGCAACCGGTCGCCAAACAAAACATACGAGGGTCGTTCGATGCTTGTTCAAGCATGATACGATGCCCTGAGAACAACTGTACATCATTCGTTGCCTTTCCGGAAACTTGAAGCGCCAGAAATTTAAAACCTTGTCGCCGTCGACATTTTTACCATATTCTGTAACAGAACAATCGCACTGCCACTCCCAGACTAAAGCAAGCATTGGTCGTCCATCGGACATAATCGGGCAACGGGCTTCATGTTTTATTTCATGGGACAGTCCGTACAACATGTAAGTCTATGTAATTGTCGAAACCTAATTTGTTAATTTAAAAAAAAAATCAATAATATGCATTATCCGATTCATCATAATATGCGCTTGATATCAATGTATGGAGATGTTTTATCATTACCCGATTCACCAGATTGCAAAGCATAGAGCATTAACGCTGGAGATGCATTTGCTCAGCGCGATGTGCCAACTATGCGAGTATGTAAGTCTAGCGTCATGCTGAGCGGAGAATCGGGTAACATCATGGAAAGCATTGTAAAATTATTTTTTTAAAGAATTCAAACACAATTAATCGATTAAATTTTGTCCTCAATTAATTAAAATAGAGCGAGGCGATAAATTTGCTACAAATGATGCAAATGAGGTAAGCTGTCTTTATATCGTTTGTGCTGTATCGTTTCATTCATTTTACTTAACAAACATTTTAAAACTTACATGATGTTATCAATCTGTTTTTTTTTTAAATACGCGACAAAAAGGCGAAACCGTTTATAATATCAAATAATAATCATTAAATCGAAGTTATACTATATATCCTGATCTTCATAATTTAGGAAAACAAAATATTATCCGTGGTTAGAATCAACGCTGCCCCATATTCATCAGTATGTAAATAGTAGTTTCAATCAAATATTGATACGGTTTTACGCCGGGTATGCGGATACTTTGATAACAGATGGCACTTCGATAACAGAGAACAACAAAAGCCACGCGCGAGAGGAGAGTTCGTCAGTTTTTTTTTCATTTATGATTATGATTTTGTATAAATGTAAAGATTAATGTGAAACTAATTCGATATGTCTGATGAGCACCGTCTATATGACCATATATTTTCCAATTTTTCGAGTTACACAACCGCCAGATCGTCGAATAGTACACGAGCTTAAACAATTTTTAACTAACGTTCCTTGTAGCAAAACGGTTGATCTAAAGCATATATATGTAATTATATAGGTACAAAGGCATAGATTCCCAATGTATCGTTCTTGACTATGGAAATTGATTCGTACTTCAAAATGTTTGGTAAGAATAGCCATAATATACATAAATGCATTTCAGGTACAAGGTAAAACTCGGTTATCAGAGTGCCCAATTGGTTGAAAGTCTCTGTCATACGAAGTGTCCTATATCGAGAATCAACGTGTCTGCAACTTCATGAATACCACCTATTAAAACATGCCCTGTCTTCATTTATATTTAATTGCCTACTATCAAAATTTATCATTTATAAAGTTGACCATGTTCCTTGTCTAAAAAAACTAATCTGTAGGATATAACTTAAAAAAATCTGAAGAACTTAACTATCGCGATTGGCTTTTGTTGTTCTCTGTTATCGAAGTGTCATCTGTTATCAAGTTATCCACATTACCAGCGTGTGTTTGCGATTTTGAAAAGACTCGTAATGTGTCGGCTTGGTTTGCATCTTCTGACAAGAAATGGTTTCCCAAACCTAGCTGATTCCACAGTATCTCTATTATCGATACCGTAAGTAAGCGGGCTTAAATCGAACGTCTTATATTGTTTTTCCCTAAATACTGCAGCTAACTTGTAGACAATCAACCTTACCTAACCAACGCAACTTCATGTCATTTCGCGAAAAAAAATCGGTATAATTACTCGGACATTTTTCTAAACATTTTTCAAGGTTTCGACAAAGTCGCGACGCATGTAAAAAAGAGAAGAAAAAGAAACTAACATACAACGAAGCTTTTACCAAGAAATAGTCTCGACCCTTTATAAATAAGCGTAGTTACTTGACTTATTTGATATAAGCCATTTTAGTTTGGTTGGTTTAATTTCAATAGCCGACAGATGAAACAAGTTCAAATGACCAGCCTTTTATCTTTCTCGAGCTAACTTCAAATAGTTTCAATGGTCAAGTTCGAAAGGGATCCTCGACAACTTTTGGCATTAATCCGCAAGCTCAGATCGGCGTTTAATAATAATAATTAAGCGTGTCCTGAGTAGCATATTTCCTCCAGCAGTTGCTGGGCCTGTGGGTAAGGTTATCTGTATACATAGATAGCATGCATCGCCTTGTCTTTCTTATTTTCATTGATTGTTTGACAGCCATGCCATCATTATTCAAAACAAAAACGGACGACGTAATGTATTCTAACGGAACAATTCCTTTTTACAACATTCCTTTGAACAAACCATTATTTAGCCAGATGTTATCCAATTCAAACAACAACAAAACATTTCCCAGAAAGTGGAGTTGATACCAATGATACACGCGTCGATTTGTATACCGTGGTTATTACAAAACTCCATTAATGATATCAATTTCTTGAATAAACGAAGGAACTCGCTTATAAAGATGATTAAAGAGAAGCGTTTTTTGATAGATTGTATGATTTTTAGAGATAAGTAATGTTTTTGCGATTATTATTGTTTGAAGGTCTTTGTTTCGATTCGTCATTTGTTCATTTTCTTATTGGTTTTTAATGCGCAAATGTTCCGATAAGATAAATGAAAGTTTACCAAGAACACTAGGAGCGAGGTAATTATACGGGACAAAACAATTGATGTAAATTTTTGTGTTACATGTCATGTCTATAATTCAAACAAATGATAAAGGATTCTACTTGTAATATTAACAATGCGAAACGATTTTTTTCTTCTTTAATAAATTTCAAATAGGTATTACACCGTTTTTAAGAAAAATATATGGACATCATTTTCAATGAACACTTATAACTAAAATAAGATAATACATCGGAATCTACAAATTGTCATCATTATAATTGATACGCATGGAATATGAATTCTTTACTTTATTGAACAAGGTCCATTTAATTTAATACATATTTCTAATGACCACTGAATAAATGACGATAGATTGACGTAAAGCACCCATGTTGGTTTTTTGCGTGTGCCACTCTCACAACAGTTCGAGAGCTTTCTGACAAGAAACTGAGCTTATGGACCAAAGATAGGCAATTTTGGCGCTATAAACTTCACATCTTAAGAAAGCGAGAACCTGTTTACTGATATCGCGGAGCTATTATATTCATTCGATACTCTTAAACGATTCAAGACATTTGATTATAAAAAGCGATGAAGAAAATAGCGTTTGATATATAGTCGTGAATGTAACTTTAGGTTTTATTGAAATGTAAATGCATCAGCATCATATATTAATAAAAAAAACATTGTTGTTTTCATTCTCAACGACGATTTGAGTTGTGAAAATATATAAGTTCTTTTAGCAAGTAATTAGTTCATGTTGTAATAACACTTGTATCGATGTTTAGAAAGCAAACACGTACATGTATTTAATTAAGCGCCGGTGTTGGTTTCGATGGTTTACTATTGAATATACAAGTATTTACGTGTTTTTGTTCACGGTTGTTGTAAAATATGCACATTATATGAGTAAGATCACAAATATACTCGTGGAAAAAATAATAAATTTAAGTTTTCATTGACAGCACGTGATAAGACAACCAGTGTTTACGGTAATGAACTGATGAAACGAAAACAAATAATTAAATACACATTTATAATATACATTAATGGCTGAAAAAATAAAATCAAACTAAAAAAATATATATATTCACATCCGTGGTCTCTGAATTGTGCAACAGTTTTGGTTAAAACAGCCTTCTTTGAAATAAAAAGTAAATTGTATTACATTTTAGTTTTTTATTTGTCAACAAGCGATGCTACTGCACTATAAACATATTACCAAAACGGTCATATACCAATTAGAACACGGATTTGTATTATTATTCTGCACCTTGTTTTAGGCAAGGACTTATACATTGGAAGAATATTTGTAAAATAAAATTATTATATTTGAAAAAATAATAAAAATAAATTAAATGACAATACGGGTTTATGGATCATACAAATTATAGCTGTCTTAATTCATAAACTGGAATTTAATTCCGATATTTAACCACCCGCGTATTTTTTAGACAAGACAAAGTACGGAAAATGTAAAAGCTATGTAGTTTTTTAATTGAATGTGTTTTTTCTTCAGGCATTCTTTACTTGAATATGCAATTAAATGACTTTACACATGCCTGTAAGCATATGTTCTGAGATACTGTAACCAGTACTTTTATCAACAAATCAGTAAGCGTGCGCAAAACAGTCTGAACTGTAAACAATAACAATCAACTGATCTCTTCGATGGATTCTTTCTATCAGATTGTCTGGCACATTAAATAACTTATCAACTTTATTTTACCCCACCACCAAAAACAAATTCCGTAAATTCCGGCCTTGGTCTTATTAACAATGCCATTTGTTTTGATGGTTGAACATTCGATGACAAAACCCGTTTTAAAGAGATACGCTATGACTTAAATTATGTATAATAACCAGGAGAAAGCATCTTTATCTTAACAGCTTCGGAAGTATCAAAATGGGTTGCAAAACTCTCCAAATACTATGCCAGGAATGACGTTGTATGGGTTATTAAATGTAAACTTACACGAGCTACCTGGTGCCTCCACCTTATTGTTCTACTTAATATGTCTTTGCTCCGAACAGGCAATCAGTCCTAACGGCTCTTAGTAAATATTCTAAATTAAAAATGTTTGGACTCATCAGATGATACGCTTTTTAAGTGATTAATATTGTGCGACGTTAAATTTATCATTATTACGACGTAAGCTGTTTTCGACTTAATATTCTTATTGCTTATATTTAAAAAAAGAAGAAATATTTTCAAACTGAAATATTTTATGTGGTAGATTCGCGACAGCCTACTATATATTTCCGAAAAGCGTGTATTTACAAAGTATAAGCGATTTTCATAGTATTAAAACCTTGGGAAAAAAGTCAGATTTCGATTTAAAGTGCCCATGTTGGTTTTGGGCGCTCATTTCCTTTCGAGAGCTGTGTGACAAGCAACGAAAGTTTATCGACGAAAGATCGGTAATTTATAAGCGCTATAAAGTTATCATCTTACGAAATCGGAGTTATTATATTCATTCGATACTCGTCGTTCATTTCAATCTAAAAGATTCAAGAAACTGAGATGAAGTAGAAATTTCGATGAAGTCCATATGGTGTTATGTATGACATCATATGAGGTTTTGTAAGCTTTATGTATCGAACATTTCTATCGTAATTTAAAACTTTTTAGTTTATGAGTACATAAACAATGTATTTAACCATATCGTGCTTCGAAATTTTTCTACAACTCAAGTTTTACCGAAAAAGATGGAATTCTTTGATGTTAAACATGAAAATGATCAAAATAAAATTGGTTCAAAACTCCATGAAACGGCATAAACAACAGGTGAATTAAACATAAATATTTGAAAGACAAGTGCTGAAATTAATGAAGACATTAAAAAAAACGTGTACATATATTCAAAATAAAACTTAACCATTAACATATTTTACCATTAACTGAAACGAACGCATACAAATACACGTTCATTCGTTTTTAAAAAAGTGTTTAACCGAAAATCAAAGGAACAGTTAAGATTTAAAGGAACCGTCCACCGTGATTGACGAAAAAAGAAAAGTTTTAAAAATACCGTTTTTTACAATTATTTGTTTATATTGATTTAAATATCACGACTTGTAAATAACATTACTTGAAAATGTTCATATTTTCAGTATATTTGGTAATAAAATTTCGCGATGTGAAATCGAAATTACATCGCGAAAATAGGTAACATAACGATATACACACTATAAATAACTTAAGTAGATTTATCAGTATATATATAAAATATATATAATCCACGACGCATGCACAATTTGTATTCCTGGGTTTACCACGTGACGATGATGATCAATCTACTTGCGTTGTTTATAGTTAACTGGTAATTACCTGTTAACTGTACCCAATAAAATTTATTACCGAATATACTGAAAATATGAAAATTTAGCAACTTTTTTCAAGTAATGTTATATACCAGTCGTGATATTTAATCAATATAAACAAATAATTGTAAAACCATAAGGTATTTTAGAACTTTTCTTTTTTCGTAAATCGCGGTTGACATTCCCTTTAAGTAGTTATTTCTTCGGGCATGCACGTTACACCTTAATATAACTATTACAAATTATATAATTAAATATATTTCCTAATAAAATGGCATATACTTATTTGTGTTGTTTTTGGTAAAAGCTCTTCTTAATCTTTTAGAATAACATTATTCATTGTTTGGCGAAATAAGTTCTTCATCAAAATGCATGGTACTCCTACAGTTAATTCCCTACATGAATGGCTAATTGGTAATGGTTGACTAATGCAATGCCCTAAATTAATGACTAATTTGGTAAGGGTTGACCAATGTGATTCCATACATGAAAGGCTAATTTGGTAATGCTTGACTACTGCACTAGAATCACAGTGTCAAACGGAATAAATAAAAAAAGACGACGAAATGAAGGATTGCATAAATACTCCCGATAACGAGTGTACGCAAACAATTTTTGTATGAACAGATAAGCAGTCTTATCTTAAGTAAATAAACATTCTAGATAACCCCGTTATATCTCTGTGTCCCAATTCCTGTGGGAACACAACAGTAATACCTATTACAACTATGTGTGGGCACACATATACTTAAGTAACGATGTAGTTCAAATTGGTACATATTAAAAGCTGACAGCATTCGTTTGTTTCGAAACAAAGCGACAATAGTGCAGTTTGAATACCTCCTAGCTGTATCAGAATTGTAAAGATGTGCCCTTAAATATGTTTAGTATATTAGCCATAGGTAACCATTAAATAAAAATGAAACAACAAATATCAGGTTTAACCATGTTCAAAATCATGATCAATGTAGTGGCATAATTGTATCTATAAACGGACCTATAAAGCAGGGGAATGTTAACCCAAGTTGAAAACTACAATTGCATCACGCATGCGTACACATTATAAAATTGTGATCTCGTGACAACAGAGATGCGACATGCTGACGACAATAACAGTGTACCTCTGACGGCTCGTTATGTATCTATAGTTGGCTCACGAAATACACTCAGATATCATCTGTCTTTACTCCGAACGCTGTTGGAACAGTTTATCAAAAATGACTTGGCACCTTCGAAACAATATAATCTGCACAAAATCATGGCATATCACTTCGACTTTCAAAACAATATCATCTGCACAAAATCAATTGTTCTGTTGCACATTTAAAATTTATGTAACAGGACCGAAAAGTGACTTGATGATCTAAATTGAATTCGGGATACTTACTATTGCTGATTGTGACGAATACCCAGTTTAGCTTTCTTTAGTGAACATGTTAATTTAAATATATACACGAATAAAGTTTAAAAAAAACATGTTCAACATATTGAGATTTTTTAAATATTTAAAATGTGTCACATATTCAATCTTGAAATATAGTTAAAAAGAAACTCCTTCACTTTTGAAAGCTAATTGTGTTTTTTAGTATGTAAATATCTAACTGCTAATTTGTAAACAGCGTTCAATACCTTATTATGAAGAATATTATTTGCAAGAAGAAATGTATACGTATACGAGATTGTGCGTATTACGAATCCCCGCCAGAGGCTTCAATATATGTGTACCCTGAGTGTGACCCAGCACTCCTTCCTAATTTACTAGCTAGACTTATTAAAATTGGACAAATAATGAATTATTTCTGCAATTTCAAGCTTGGGTGGGGGGGGGGGGGAAAGCTGGAGTACCCGGAGGAAACGCCACCTTTCCGGTAAGGTTACCTAAAACCAACCATGCTTCCTGAAATTGGGGTTGAGCCAGACAGGCACTTTACACGAAGACATTTAATTACATGATGTTATATGCTTTGAAAGCATAAACCTGGTTGCATTAAACAAAACTTCTATAAAATTTCATGAGACTATATTGTAGCATAGTCCATGTCCGTACAAATAAAAATAATGTCTCACGCACAATTATAGGCCAAGGCCATCAAATGATATAATGCAAGACAATCATATTGGATTATCTAACATAATTATGTCTTGAAAATATTAAGCAAGATCATAACAAAATGTCACACTTTAAACATACCACTTTGCCAATGTTTTCATAAGAAAAAACAATTTGTTACACGTCATACGTTTTTACCAAAAGCTTCATTTGTTTGGTAAAACCGCATTCCTTCATGTTACACAAGCCTTGAACATAATCGTCTCTATAAACTGAATTGGAATAGTTAGCTTTTTCAAAAAGTACTACCACCACCAGAGACTATATCGGGTCCATGATCACTTTTTTTACCTGTATCGAAATATATTGTCAAAGACATAAACGTTTTCTATACTGGGAGCAAATACAAATCCGTCGAAAGAAATGGTTGGTTATTTCCTGTTTTCCAACTCTTAACGGGTGCAACTTTATGCGTTTATGGCCAAATCAGGCGAACAGTTTGACGGTCAAGATTCGTACGAAGGAATGCATCAATTACTGGAAAATGTACATTTGTTCTTTAGGGCACAATATACCAAATATTTCCATATATAATTCAATGTAAAAGCGACAACTTTATAAATGCAACATTTTGCACATAAAGACCCCCAATAACCATACCTTTCTTATAGGGCATTCTAAGATGAATCGATTTCAGAGATAAATAAGAAATGTACAAACCAAATAAGAACTTGACACAAATAAAATTGACTGTTTTGCACCTTTTTATTCCGGCCGTTTGTACTGGAATGTAACTTTTTCAGTGTATGTTTTACTTTAGTCTCTAACTTTATCAAATTTCATGAATTTAGTAGTGAAAACCTATCCATGCCTTATCAATATCTCCAAAAGGAAAAAAAACAAAACAAAAGGCTAAAGTCTTAACGTGCTTTCAAGTATACCATGATTATTTTTTAAGAGTACAGCTACAAGACTCGATTATTTACTACAATGTAACATTTATATCACAAACAAATAAGACCAACACTATATACGATCAAGTTGTAAACTTAATTGTCATTGAATTTTTTTTTAAATTACTGGTGCAAGAAGCAACAATGTTAATACTGTATACAGTGAAAGAAAATAACTATTAACACGTATCAGTATTAGAATTGTCCTTAATAAATGGCGACCAATCGCAAGTACAACCGTGTATGATACGGAACAGGTCATCAACTTTTTAATTGTGCATGTTGAAAAGTAAAGAAGTACATCGTCGGACACGGCTGTGTCCACGGACACACATACGAACAAACGTCTAAGGGGATTTCTGTATATCCCACTCTACAAAGTTTCGAGCGTTTTCAAATTTGTACTCTTGTTGCACGCTTTGCTTTTCCTACTATAATCCATTCGTTTGTGCTTATGAAATCGTAGATAACACTTTGTGAACAAGATGTGTGAAACGAGCGGTGTAAAATGTAATTGTGATTTTATAAAACTAACGACTGATATAACCAGCATCAGCCATCGGGAAGAAAAACATCAACATCCAACATATCATTTCGCGTGAATATGACACTCATACAGACTGATTTAATAACAACAATTAAAGAGATATTGCTTGACACTATATTAAGCGAAACAAGCAAGTTCACTCATTTATTTATGTCATAAAGGCATAAGCACATTTCACGTTTTAAAGTTCACTTCTTTAATTGTTAAAGTCAACTTACCTTTTTAAGCCTTAAAATCCTTTGTAAAAAAGTTGTGATGACACGGTTTTTATTAAGTCCCAAGAATCATTTTCACATTCACACCAGCTTAAAGAAACAATCAGTTATTAACGTCCAAATAGGTCAGGCTTTAGTTCACTGATAAAAGTAAAACAATTAAAACCTCTAATGAATTGTTGTTTCAACATAGGTCAAAGCATGCTATATTTGAATCATAAAACAAAACATACCATGTAACGTAATCGAGCAAACATGTTAACTAGAGTTGAGCGAAGAAGGCATACCATGTGACCATTTAAAAATTGCGACGTTGCGGTAGTGTTAGGAGATACAGCTATTTGCTAATTTGATTGAGTTGCCTGTTTACATCATAGAATGTCAAATTTCACTGAATGCTAAACTTCTTATAGAAAGATGGTTAATTTTCTTTACAGTATATACATTCCATATATATAGGCAGAAAGAACACATTTTGGAGCCACAAACCGAAACATTTTTTAGTCTAACCTTTTTTATATTTCAAATAACTTTTCAACCAAAATTAGTCATCGTATACTCTGTAATATTAACGTTCTTTGCAAGACAGAGCGATTAGTCGTGCGCTTTGTCAAATTTAATTGCAACAAGCTAAAGGCGAATTTATATAATTGGAACATACCATAATAAAATAACTGTTTTTAATTTTATTCTTTATTGTGTGATTGAATATTGTGTCTAAATTTTACGACATAAAATATTATTCAACGGTCAAATGCTTCAGAGAAGATTCATTTTTGTGAAATAGCGTTAACAGTTTGTTTCCTTGCTTTGTTTTTTTCTTTCACCATAAACGTTCGCCCGCTAATGGAAAGTATTAATTCCGATTTCGACTGCGCATGCGCGCGCCTTCGGGTCAGTCAAAGTAAGTCGGCTATGCAAATATGTAATGCGAGACAAAATGAGCAATTAAATAAACTTCACATTAAATTGTCTTTCCAATCTGTTTTGCTTCTGTCATTCTGCCCATGCTGTTCTACAAAAGTATTCCAAGTATTTAACTCATCAATGCCACTGGTGTTTTTTATGAAGAAGGCTTTCTTCGTGAGTGTTGTGTCAGAACTGCAAGACAGTATGTAAACTTGCTTCAATGTATTATGATATTGTATAATTTCATTTGAATTGTGTGATAATGGTAAAACTAGTACAAGAGCTGCCAGTTAGTATCAATCACGATTATTCAAGTTTGAAATTCTAGTTGATATTTAATGAACAATTTTTACAAAAACCATTTGAGATACATAATAAAAGAATTGTTAAATTTACAAACGTAAATGTTCTTACCTTTATTTAAACCAAATGATAACTATTTTCAATCATTTGCACACTTATAAAAGAGTTTTATAAAATTAATGGATAGTCCCGCAAGCCACTTTGACAACTAACGGTGGCAAAGACCTAAATGCATCTTTATGTTGTGGCAAGAATAGCTAAAATCTTTTAAAATCCTTTATCATGTCAAGAAAAGCAAACAGTTTCGATTTTCTACATTTAAAGGGACTGGTTTAATAGATTTTGTCATTTTTAAAGTTTGTAATGAAATGCTTTAAAAGATAAATAGATCCATAATAAATAAAACATCGAATAAAACAGACAGAAAAAGGTTATCTTCACCTGGGCTCAACTTACTCACCTTTGGATTAAAAAAAATATATTCTCATTTAACCGCTCGGTATTTTGATCTGTTATTTTATACTTTAGATAAGCAAACCGCGGGTAAACGCAACATTCAACAAAAACAACAGAAACACTCAACACTTTTACATATATACATTTTATGCTAGAAACACTACTCTTCATATATTTATGTTATCATCGTTATTATGCCTTCGACATTTGACGGCGATTTTTCGACACACGTGGTGTTAATTCAAGTAATTGAGACTTTATCTACGGAGGAAAACGTGATATACGCAATACAAAACCATTTATTCGTCGATGAAATAAATATTTAAAAAGGGACCAATAAACACACCAACATGCATGCACGGAGGCACAAAAATACACATACAATAACAAAATGAGAACATAATCAATCAATTAGTGTTGCGCATACACGTACATACTTGGAGTTCGCAATGATGTAGTGGATACTAACCTTATGATCTTAAAGCGACATTTGGATTCATACACAGATTGTTCTCCAGTTCCTATCGTTTCTAAAAAGGATCATGTTAGCCTACTTGTTCTTCAGAGAAAAGGAACCAGAGAGTCTTTTTATAATCATCGGGATATCGATTCAATCGAGTATACAATGAATAAGTTGAGGCTGAACTATAATACAATACACTATGTTGGCAAGGGCATAGTTACTCTTTCGATTCTGTTATATTTTTTAATCGGAATTACATAATTTACAATTTGCTTTAAGGCAAATGATATGGATTGGTATGTTAAGAAGGTTGGAGGACAATTTATATATTTTATCGACTGAATTCTGATACCTTTTTCCTGGCGATGGTTTAAAATTGATGATTAATTGGAACAATACAAATATTGTTCTTGCTCACATCACACATCATAGGTATTGAAATGAATTGATGAATATTTGTATATTACAGTTTTTTTAGTATCATTATATTGTTCATGCGTATTAGAAACTGAGAAGCATTATTCTGACTAAGCAACTGTTGACAAAATGTATTAATTAATCATTTTGTTTCTTTAAAATATATTCTTGAAACTGTTAGTAGTATGTAGTAGATGTACTAATTCATAATTCTCACTTATTTGTTTATTTCCGTAAAGAGTGTTTGAACAGCTTTGAAGCGAATATCATATTATCAGAACGATATTCCGATTTTAATTGTATTAGTGCCAATATTGTGCCAATATTGTGTTTGTTCTTGCTTTTTGTGCGTGCCTCCTGCACAGCAGTTTGAAAGTTTCCTGTAAAACATCGAACGATAATGGACCATAGATCAGTAATTGTAACTAATATCTTAAGAAAGCGAGAATCGTTTTAATGATAGCGACAAGCTATTATATATATTATATATATTTGATACTCGCGGTTTATTTAAATTTAATTTAGTCAAGAAACTCACGTGAAGTATACATTCCGAAAAAATACAAACGGTGTTATATGACCTGTTTTGTAAGTTTTAATGTTACGCGTATATATTTATATTGTTATTTAGAACCTTGTAAGATTATGGGCTCATAAACAATATATTTAACCTTTTTGCCCTCCAACATTTTTCGTCAACTCAGGCATTACCGTAGGAAGATGGCATTTGTTGAATACATGTGATGTAACACTTAATGTTGAAGTATGATTGTTCCATAACTACATGATATGACATACACGGTTAAACAATAGATGAATCGTGACCATATATATGTAGTGCAAACCTTTTTAGTTTAGCTCGATTGCATAGAAAGCCTAAGGCTTATTTGAAACGCTCTCGATTCCGTTTCCTGGGACTACGTACAGTACTTGGTGTCTCTGGGGGAAGAACGCTCCCACAGTATGGATCAAACCCCTGACCACTTTGTCGATAGTCGGACACCATATCCATTACCCCACGGCGACCTACGTGTTCGTACGGTGATCGGAATCTTTCATAGTTTTTGTTACAGAAAAAACTTTAATTATTACAGGTTTACTACTGTAAAAGTGTTGGCAAAACTTTGTATCAGTGGCGATATTTTAACTTAGGTAAAAAATGATAATATTGTATACGGTTATATAAATTAGTTATTAACAAGTACAAGTTTTATAGTTGTATGTAACACATGCCGACCAACCTTGTATTATAAGAAATATTGCTTCAAAGTTTTAATTGTGTAGTCCTACGTTGAAAAGTAAAGAAGTGCATCGTGGGTTTCTAGGGACAAACACACGGTCGAATGTCCAGAGGGAATGCAGTATATACCACTCTACTTAGTTTCGAGCATTTAAAAATTAGTACTAATGTTGCATGGTTGTGCTTTCCTGTTCTTTTCATTTATCGTATATTGTTAAAATCACACATATAATATAACAACACATTTAGAGATATTTTGTACACTAAAGAACTTATTTCTTTACGTCATAAACTCGTACCCACATTTTCACGTTTAAAGCTCACATCTTTGATACTGTAAGTCAAATAACCTGTGATTAAAATCCTCTCTCACAAAATAGGGATGACATGGTATTTTTCAAAATCCCAAGAACTATTTACACATTCAGACAATCGTAAACAAACAGCTATTAATGTTCAGATAGGACATGCTATATTTCAACGCTAGCCCGACTGATAAAAGTATGAAAAATTAAACATCTAATAAATTGCTGCATGAACATAGGTCACAACACGTTACATTTGGATCATAAAAAACATAACATGTAATGTAATAGAGCAAACATGTAAATTAGAGTAGAACGAAGAAGGCATACCACGTGACCACCCAAAATTGCGATGTGCCGGTTGTGAAGGGAGATACAGAAATGTGCTCGTTTGATTTAGTTCCCTGTTTACAACATAAGCTGGCGAATTTCACTCAAATGTATACTTCAAGTGCAATTATGGTAATTTTTCTCAACACTATGTACATTCCATTCATATAGGCAAACTGAATTTTTTTGAAAACACAAGCCGTTACATTTTTCAGTGTAATCCGTTTTATGTCTACTAACATCTCCAACAATAATGAGTCATCGTTTAATTGTTGAAATTAGCGTTGTCTGCAAGACAAATCGATTAATCTTGCGCTTTCTTACATTCAATTGTACCAAGCCGAAGGCAAATTTCATTAATTGGAACATGCCATATCTAAATTACTGTTTATAATTGTATTCTGTGCGGAGATTTAACATTGTATTCAAAGTTTGTGACGTAAAATATGTATTCATTGGTCGAATACTTCATAGACGATTCATTTCAGTGAAATAGCGTTGACAGAATGTTTATTTGCATTGTGTTTCGTCAGCAAAAACGTGCGTCCGCTAATAAAACTATAAATGAATTTTCTGACAGCGCATGAGCGCGCCTTCGGGTACAAGTCAAAGCAAGGTTGCTTTTTTTCTCAAATAATTAATGCGTGATTCACGAGCAAAGGAAATTAACTTCACGTTCAATCAATTTTCTTTTTAATCTATTCTGCTTGTGCTATTTTGTTCTCGCTGTTCTGCATGGTTATCCATAGTAATTCTTGATGATCTCAAATAAATAAAAAAAATAAAAATAAAAATTGTTGTAGTTATCGTGTCCAATTAACTGTAGTAAAATTTAGAATTAAATCACCATCTATTATTATTTAAAACTGAAAAAAGTGTGTTCAACATATCCTTCATGTACAAACACGTCCATAAACAAGAGCACGTTCTATAAAACATAATATATACCTGTACCCGCGCAAGCGATATGACAAGAAACTAATATCGATCATCATGATTGTTACATTTTAAAAGCTAAACTAGCATGTTTTAGTGTTTTTGGATTCACCCTTCAAATAATATACATGTATTGTCAAATGCAAAGCGCTACGTTTATTTTAAATTAATCAAACCGATTAAATGGCTGCACACAGATCGATGCGTGGCACAGATAATGTGGCATGTTCGATATCACTTAAGTACGTGTAATAATTTTGAATTACGGACAGACATATCAAGACTCAGCTTTTAGTTTAAACTTTAATTTGAAGTGCCAAATATTGCATGTATACCTTTCAGTATACAACGCATAATAGCGTCTATATTATTGGCATTGAAATACTTTTTTTCGGGCTGTTTTAGGTACGTGTATCATACAAATAAGTTATGTTTTAGTCAATAACAGAATGTCCACTGTCCGATGTTAACGATTTGTAAAGACTCGATTTATTTGAAGCAGCCGCTTTAAAAACAAAAAGTACAAATTGAAATTTGGAATTGGGATATTTTTAAATGACTGATACGTAAAACAAGCAGTTTTAGCACCTGATGGCTCCCGTCTGATGACCGGATGATGGCCGTGTACTAAATACGAGATTCTTACGGTCGCTGCAATTGGCTGTATATTAAAAGTATATAATATAATGTTATGAATTAGTTGAATTGCGGCCTCAGTCCAATACGGCTGTCTGAAGCTCCATAACAAAGCCAATATGAATTCAACTAATTAATGACAATTTTATAAATTAACTTTAAAATATTCATTTTATTCAGCAAGAAAAGCTTGAATTTCACTTTCGAATTACAGGTTTCTGCTATTTAATTAAGCATGAAGTTGTGAAAAAATGCAAAATTTCTGTTCTATACATCTTTTCCCCTGTTTATATATCATGCAAAATGCCTTGAAAATGTAATGTACTTCAAAATATCTTTTGGGACGATTGAACTTTACCGGTACGTATAAAAGAATTGAAAAGCGTATAATTTCATCGTTGCTAAGTGCGCAACACCTTAAGCAACACCTAATAATCCTTTTATCCCATATATTTCTTTAGTATCGGGTTCTACCGCTCCCAAACCCCCGCTTTGTCGATAGGGGTTAACAACTTCATACTGGTAAAGTTCAACCTAGCCTACCTTTTAAGAGAAATTCTTAATATCACTGTTCTTCGCATGCGTCGGGGACAGCTAGTCACGAACAATTTTCTCTCGTGAAAAACTGTTGTTTTAAATAACAACTGAATATATTTCTTATATCTAACACAATATCTTATTGTGACAGGTAAATAAGATATGTATCTGAAACACCTAGACTTTGCCTAAATTGGTCTTATTACAATTTCCCACTCGATTGGAGTGTTTGTCTCTGCCATCCGAATACTTGAGCGTCCGAATTCTGATCATCTCATGTAAACATCCGGTTTAGTTGAGGACACTTCTTGTTTAGCTGTTGAGAATTTATAAAACGTAAAGTAAACATTATATCCTTCTTTGCACACTTTCTTTTTCATATATTAACGCTGTTCATGTGTTTGTGTACCATTTTTTGCCCGTGGGCTGCAGCACGGGTCAGAAGATAACGATCATCTGTGACTTACAAACGTCTTTGTTTTGTCTTATCGTTGTTTTTCCTTCTATAAAAATGAATCTTCTTATGATACTCCAAATTGCTCTAATACTCTCAATTTACATATCCAAATTAGTAAATGAACATCAAGAAAAACGACAACTTGCACTCTGAGGTAGGCCTCCAAAAAAACAAATTTGTAAAAGTCCGGGCTATATCAGCAAGCCTTAGGTTTTTTATCCGCTCAAATAGATTACTAGATAAACCAGTGAAATGCAAAACGACACTCATGTACTTATTTATTTTCTTGATTAATCAATCATCAAACGTGGAGACTAATCCTTCACCCCAAGCGTCCCAGTACCCTTGTGGTTTCTGTAAACTTGAGGTCACCTGGTCTGATACAGGTTTACTATGTGAGAACTGCGACCAATGGTTTCATGCTGATTGTCAGGGCATTGGTGATGAGTCATACAACCGCCTATCAGACTCTCGGCATATATGGGTCTGTTCAAAATGTGGTCTGCCAAACTACTTATCTTCCTTAGTCCGAATCCCTTTACTACCTGTCAGATACAAACAGCTTTATTGCTTTGGACTCAGATCATATTAATGAGTCCATTGGAATAAAGTGCCAGTGTCACAAACTTAAATAACGAAACACCAAATGCGAAGAAACTTAAACCTAAAGCTACTTCTACACAAAAACAAAAATCTGATAACACAAGTAATATTAAATCAAACAAAAACAAGAAACTGAAAGAATAACCATACTCAATATAAATTGCAGATCATTAACAATAAAATCCCGGAATTTTACCAAGTAACCCATCAAACCCAGCCTGACATTATCGCTTGTACTGAGACCTGGCTAAAATCTGGAACTCTAACGTCGGAAATATTTCCAACAGACTCCAACTATATGGTGGTTCGTGATGACCGTACAGGCGGCGGGGTACTTCTTGCCATTTCAAAAAGATTAATCTGTGAGGAACAGCCCGACCTAAAAACTGACTGTAATATCACATGGGCAAAAATCAGCATAAAAGGCCTGAAATCTATCTATGTATTACCCTTTAATTAACCACATGAAAATGGTGAAATTAGTCTCCATAATCTCTGATCCTCAATAAAAATGATCCCACAAAATAGCATAATCTTGGTCCTTGGCGATTTTAATATGCAAGATTTTGACTGGTCCAATTAGTCAATTAAGGACTCGTGCAAATTCAAAAATATATATGAAGATTTCCAAGAAAATATGACAATTTTTAATCTTGAACACAAGTAAAAATGCCAACAAAAGGCAATAATATTCTTGATTTACTTTTAACAAACCAACCAAGTAAGATTCATTGTACCAAAACACTGCCTGACCTCGGCTCGTCCGACCATGATATCGTATTCCATGAGATAAATATGACAATAGGACGTCCTTACCAACCAATACGAAATGTTAAACTCTTTCGTAAAGCAGACTGCGAACAATTCAAGTCTGACTTAAATAAAAATGTTGAAAACAAAAAACCCAGCCTGATTTAGACCCAAATGAACTCTGGCTCCAGTTAAAAAACACCATAGAGACTCTATCAAATAAATATATCCCAACAAAACAAAACTAAACCAAAAAAGTGATCTCCCTTGGCACTCCAAAAATACCATTAGACTCATGACAAACTGTACAAGAAAGCTAAGAATACTACCCGTACCAATACAAGTTTTGCAAAATTACTAACTAAACTGACCGTAATTAAAGCATAAATACATAGAGAAATACGTAAAAACTACTTGGAACACTTAAAATCTGTCAGTTTTACTGGCGATGCTGAAAACATCAAAAACAAAAAATTTACTCATACATAAAACATAAACAAAATAAAAACTGTGGCATATTAGAAGTGATGAAATAACGTATACTGACGCCACACAAAAAGCTAACATTCTCAACAAACAATTCGAATCTGTGTTCTCCAAGCCTTAACCAATGAATCTTAGACACAAAACTGAAATAAATCTTATAAAATCAGGAATTCAACTACTTCAAGTAAAATGGATAACATAAACATTACCCTAGCTGGTAGAGAAAAAATGCTAAAAAACTTAAATCCAAATAAGGCCTCTGGCCCAGACAAAATATCACCTCGTCTCTTGAAAGAACTCCATCATGAAAGAGCGCCATATTTGACAAAAATCTGTTGTGCATCATTTGACACTGTATCCGTCCCACTAGACTGGAGGTCTGCACAGGTTTCCCCAATATCTAAAAATGGTGCTAAGTGTAAAGCAAGTAATTATCGGCCGATTTCCCTCACTTGTATATCCTCAAAATTAAGGGAACACATCATTGTATCAAACCGTATGAATTATTTTGACACTAACGATCATCTTAGTCCATTCCAACACGGATTCTTTTCTAAACATAGCTGTAAAACACACTAAATCCTCTTCTCTCAAGAAATCTATGATAACATAGAAGCTGGTAAACAAACTGACCTAAAAGTAATGGATTTTAGTAAAGCTTTCGATAAAGTAGACCATAACCTCCTAGTACACAAATTTCTATTTGGTGTTAATAGCAATACTACTTACAATACTACTACTAGTTGTTGAAGGTCGTAAATCAAACTCAGCTCCGGTCATGTCAGGTCTCAGGTGCACCCCAAGGGTCTGTACTGGGGCCCTGTTTATTTCTTGTCTATATTAACGACCATCCAGATTCCTTAAACAGTAGGGCACGACTCTTTGCAGATGATACATTGGTCTACCTCACTTTAAATAAAGAGAATGACTGTAACACTCTTCAAAATGACTTACATAAATTAGAAAAATGGGAAGAAAACTGGTCTATGGAATTTAATCCTGATAAGTGCGAAGTGATAAGATTAACGAAAAAGAAAAAGACAATTAATTTCCCTTATAAACTTCATAATATAGAACTAAAAACAACAGATAATACTAAACATCTTGGCCTAACTATAAGCAATCATTTCAATTGGAAAACGCATATAAATAACATAACAACTAAAGCTTCTTATTCACTAAAATTTATCAAGAGAAATGTCAAAACAAAAAATAAACAAATAATAGAAACAGCGTACAAAACGTATGTTAGACCGCAACTGGAATACTGTTTTTTAATTTGGCACCCATGTCAGAAAAACTTAACTTATCAAGAAGAGAGAGTACAAAGGTCAGCAGCCCGTTATGTGCTTTATGACTACCATTACACCAGTAGCGTTTCTCAGATGATAAAGACACTAAATAGGCAAACTTTAGAACAAAGTAGAATAAACACATCATTGATAATACTCTATAAAATTGAAAATCATCTAATCTATGTAGACCACCATCACCTTACAATAACAAGAAATCTTAATTTCCTGGTACCTTTCTCTTGAACTACATATCACCCAAATTCTTTTTTCCCCAAGGACAATCAGGTATTGGAATGGCCTTCCATACAACGTTTAGAGCAGCACCAGCCTCAGTCGGTTTACTGCAGGCTTGGCAACTGTCTCGAAATATATATCAGTATCTTGTTTTCATACTGTTATCAATTTACATCACTCGTCATCATGTTTTTTCGTATGTCACTTAACATCACCTTCATGTACATACTGTATATATATTTTTAATACGTGACTTTTAACATTTAGCTGTCCCCAGACAGTCGCCTTCCTGTCATAGTCAGCAATTGACTGTAGGAAGTAAAGAAGTAGAAGTAGAATTAGTAGATATCTTGTTAATTTAAAATGAAAATTGAATGTTGTTGCAAGAGGAAACAAGTGTTTCGTGCATTTAATTTCAGAATAATAATTATTATTATTTCATTAATATTGTAATATGAAGGCGATATGATTGATAAAGCTTAGAAATAAATAGCATTTAAACTTTGTATATGAAGAAAGATGCTTTCAAGACATTACATGATGCAGGAACACAATTTGACAGGTCGCGAAATTATGCAAACTTTACCTGAATAACATTCCAGCCACACTGGATCCACTACCGTTGTTTTAATACAACTCAGAAAGACAATACGGATTGAAAACTTACTTATTGCCATTAGGAATTGCATTTGTAAGGTGTAGATCCACCCTGATTTCGAATTAGTTTTGCTTTCGGCACTTCATTGTAGCTTGAAAAGTGTTATTTATGAACGCTCAAATATTGAACCTTACTGTTGTTGTTACACTGCACTATTCTTTTAGTCGAAAAAGGGAGGTGAAAATATTAGGGGCTGAGTACCTTAAGTATATTTTTAAATGTTTAAACTTTTGCACCAAAACTAAGCATACAACAACAAAATGGCGTTCACAATTGTCGAAATTTAAGATTCTCATATAAGGCCGAGTTTTTTTCTGGTTTCTGATTGGCTGAATCTCGTATTGGCCGACCTTTTTCCGTATTGGACGTGTTTTTTTTTCCATATTGGCCGCCTTTTTCTCGTATAAGGCGAGTTTCGAGCTTTATTGGCGAGGCTCAACTTGTATTGGGCGAACAAATTGAACACATTTTTGTCTAATATTATAAAGTCAATTGATAATAGGTGTTATTTAATGACTTTTTATTAAATATAAATAGTATAAAATAGGAGTCCAGCGGTTGCCGAACAAAAACAAAAACGATGCCATGAAAACAACTGTACATTGTTTCGTTACCTTTTCGTCAACTTGCAGCGCCAATGTCGCCGTCGACATTTGACGATATTCTGTAAGAGAACAATCGCACTGCCACTTCCCTATTAAAGCAAGCATTGGTAGTCCATCGGACGTGGTCAGGCAACGTGCTTCATTTTTGTATTGCATGAGACCGTCCGTAATAAGTCTATGTTATTGTCGAAACCTTATCTGTTAATGTTTTGTTTCTAAAACAAAATCATTAATATGCATAATCCGATTCATCATTATATTAGATTGATATCAATTATGGAGATGTTGTATTATTACCCGATTCACCAGATTGCAAAGCATAGACCATTAACGCTGGAAATGCATTTTCTCAGCGCAATTCGCCAACTAGGCGCGTAATTCTGGCGTCATGCTCTAAGCGACGAATCGGGCAACATAATGGAGAGCGATGTGAAATTGTTTGTTATAGAATTCAAACAAAATTTATCGATTTATTTTTGTTCTCAAATAATTAAAAACAGCGCGAGGCGAAAAATTTGCTAATGATGCAGCTATAAAACCGATAGGCGGCGATGTTTAAGCTTTAATGTACATAAAACATAACGCATAACATGTCCGCGATCCAAAATTAACGATGCATGTGTTGATTCTTTTAAAAACGCACATTGTGCAGTTCGTTTTTATATCAGATAAGTATTGCCTAAAAGTCATTAAATAGCACCAATTTTGTGATTGATGTTGATTCATGTATAAATTAACATTACCAGCATTAGTAGGCAAGTGACAAAAAATGCGAAAATGCTGCGATCGGGTGGTAAGGGCAAATAATAAATAATGAATAACAGACGTCGTTCGACAGCCAACAACGATGTTTTTTTCGATATTAATTTAATATGCTCGTTAGAGTAACATCATAACCATTACTTAACAATACGGTAGCTGGAGAGAAATGATTATCAATTAAAATTTATTCTGATTCAGGGACAAAAGAAAATTATTATCGCTAGTTTAAATACTCTCGTTATTCATCAGCACGTGCCTTGTGAAAATGATAACTCACATGTAACGGCCGAAACGAGAAGGACAGGTGTCAACGTACCTTCGACATCGGTAATTATGTTACATTATGTTTATTTTTTTCAATTGAAATTGAAACACTTCCAAGAAAGTAGCACATCGACAGTGAAAGCTTATTTTGCTATCAAAACGCATTGATAAAACATCACGTACAATATGAGTAACGAAATACTTAAATGTCTTTCAGATTTATAATATTTTGTGTCGAATGTTGTTATCCATCATCAATTTCGAACCCCATCTAACCTTTATTAAATTGGGGTCTCTTTTACTTCGTGTACGTATTTGCATTGTATGATAATAGCTAGTCATTTATTGATTGTATGTCTATATAGTTTGCCTGACTTATCGACTTGAGAATTGTCAAATAGTTAACACATACCATGAGGTAAGCTGTCTTCATATCATTTGTGTTGTGTCATTGTATTAAATTTACCAAGCACACATTAGAAAACGTTTATGATGCTATCAATCGGTTCTTTAAAAGAACTCGACAAAATGATGAAACCGTTTATAACATCAAATAATAATCATTGAATTTGAGTAATACTAGATATCCTGATCGTCATTATTTTTGGAAAACTAATATTTTCAGTCGTATACAAACAACGCTGCTCCATATTCATCAGTATGTCAATTGTAGTTTAAAACAAATATTGATATGGTTTGCAATTTCGAAAAGACTCGAAATGGGTCGGCTTGATTTGCATTTTCTGACAAGTAAAGGTTTCCCAAACCTAGCTGATTCCACAGTATCTCTATTATATATACAGAACGTTAGCGGGAATCATTTCATATTCTTATGCTTTTTTTTCCATAATACTGCATCTAATTTGTAGACAATCAACATTACCAGCCAAGGTAACTTCATTCCATTTGGCGAAAACAATCCGTATAATTGTGACTTTATGCAGGACAATAATATAACGGCGAGTTTTTGTACATAATAGACATACCAAAGTGAGAACAAACTACACATTTTCCTAAATTTGTTTCAAGGTTTTGACAAAGCCGCGACGCAGGTAAAAAAAAGAAAAAGACTCATACATACAACGACGCGTTTGCAAAGTTATAGTCTCGGCGCTTTGTAAATAAGCATTGTTACTTGACTTAATTGATATAAGCCACGTTAGTTTGGTTGGTTTAATTTCACTAGCCGACAGATGAAACAGGTTCAAATGACCAGCCTTTTATCTTTCTTGAGCTTACTTTAAATAGTTTCAAAGGTCAAGGGATCCTCTATAACTTCTGGCCTTAATGCGCATGCTCATATCGGTGGGTAATATATTGAAGCGTGTCTTTATAAGCATATTTCCTCCAGCAGTAACTAGTTTCTAGGTCTGCGTGTAAAGACTTAGTAAGGGTATATGTATCCACAGACAGCATTCATCGCCTTTCTTATTATCACTGATTGTTTGACAGTCATGCTATCATTATATAAAACAAAAAAGTACAACGTAATGTATTCTAACGGAACGATTCCTTTTTACAATATTCAATTTGAACAAAACATTATTTAGCCAGATGTTATCAAATTCAAACAACAACAAAACATTTCCAAGATACTTGAGTTGATACCAGTGGTACAAGCGCCGAGTTGTATACCGTTGTTATTACAAAACTCCATTAATGCTATCAATTTCTTGTATAAACGAAAGAACTCGCTTATAAAGATGATTAAAGAGAAGCGTTTTTGATAGATTGTAGAATTATTTAGAGATAAGTTATGTTTTTGCAATAATTATTGTTTCAAGGTCTTTGTTTCGATTCGTCAGTTGATCATTTTCTTATTGGTTTTTAATGCGCGAATGTTCCGATAAGATAAATAAAAGTTTACATCAAACACCAAGAACACCAAGAACACTAGGAGCGAGGTAATGATAGGGGACTCCACAATTGATGTATTTGTAAATCACGCAGAGCGTGTTTGCTAAGCGCCCAACTACAAACTGACATTGAAATCAGTGTCTAAAAATGATGTCAATGATAGATGAAATGTGATAATCTTTCAGCACCAAGGAAACCTTAAAAAAAAAACACTGTGAATGCTGATATGATTTCAACTGATAGACGCATGGACTTTCCTACTCACTGCCACTGTATAAGACTCCCAGGTGGACTGGACTTCTCGGATTCCTTTCCGGTACATGTGCCCTTATGGAACACTTCCAAAAATCGTCGTTAGTAGTGCCCATCTAACGTATCTACCAAGAAGTTACATTACCGCCCAGTTGATATGCTGACCATGTTGCAACGCTGACAAAACAGCAAAAGCACAAACTGCAGCCCAATCAGATTTGCTAAGTGTTGAGGGAAAATGTTTCATTTTTTTCTAGGCGAATACAAGTGTTGGACGGAAACGGCCTTGTTAAATGGATAAAATGATAGGAAAGTCATTCACCGGTCGGTGATAGATTTGTTCCGGATAAGTTTGTAGATCTTGCCTCAAAGTTTCACAATCTTGTTAGTGAAGGGCCAGATTATGTCTGTTCATGCTGCTCCCAAACCTTTTTTAGGTATGCAATATAAAAACTGCGAACAATTACAAAGTACTCTGGAAAAAGTTCGCCATTACCTGTCAAATTGTAAAAGTGTTGATAATGTTGAGTGGATTTGCAATGGTTGCTATAAATTTATATGCAAAGGTTAAACACCTCCTTTTGCAAACACAATGGTTTGGCATTTCCTGTTAAACCAAGGAGGTGGACTTATCAAATTTGGAAGAAAGATTGGTTTCCCCAACATTGCCATTTATGCAGCTCCGTGAAATGCCCTGGGGTGGTCAGTTAAACCTGAGGGAAAATATTGTCAATGTTCCTGCAGATGTAAACAGCACAATCATGTCACTGCCTAGAATGATGAGTGAACATGACACTATAATGATAAAGTTGAAGCGTAAATTGGCTTACAAACACCATGTTTTATTTGAAAATATTAGGCCAAATAAAGTATTCGAAGCTGCAAAATGGTTGGTTGCAAATAGCAGCATTTGTAGAAATGAAGGAATTGTTTTAAATGAAACTTGGCTTAAGCAGCCACATTAAAATTTTATCCTTCCAGATTCCATGTCCCAGCAAGGAAAGGATGCTGTTGATACAGTTGATAATGACTCTCACTCATATTCCTGGACAGCCCAGAGAATTTAACCAGGTGCTTTGTGTAGCTCCAGGAGAAAAAAATAGTCCTATCAGCTTATTTCAAGACTTTCATTCTGAAATACTCTCATTCCCATAGATTTCTGTGGAAAGCTACGCCTTGATAATTCACAGCGTTTGGTACCATTGCATTACAGTGACATTTGCAGGTGGGAGTTAAGAAATGTTGACAGACGAGTTGCAAAATGTGTTCCTAACACATTTTTTAAGTTAAAAACGCCTGCAAATCAAACAAGTGAAGGATAAGGTTAATCTAGCTGTAAGAAAATGTAAATCTAAAGACCAGAGACTAACTGCCGGTAATTTGCTTAATCCAGTTTTTGTTGATCAGCTTACGATGCAAAATGATTGGTATAAAGTCTTACGGACGATTCGTGGATCTCCACCTTACTGGGAGCATGCTAAACGTGATGTTTTCGCAATGATTTGTCAACTCGGTACTCCTACTTGGTTTGCTTCTTTTTCTGCTGCAGAAACAAAATGGTTGCCATTACTGATATCACAACACAGACTTGGCCATGGTAAAGACATTTCAATGGAAGAATCCAGGTTATTTTCCTGGCAGGAAAAGTGCATTCTCAAAAAGTCAGATCCTGTGACTTGTGCCCGGTACTTTGACATGGGAGTTCACGTTTTTATTAAAGACATTTTAAAAAGCACACTTATGCAAGTTGTTGAAATAATGGACTTCTTTTATCGAGTTGAATTCCCGCAAAGAGGTTCCCCCCATATTCTTATTATTTTGTGGGTGAAAGGTGCTCCACTGCATGGTGTTTCACCTGATAATTTAATCACAGACTTTGTTGATTAGTATGTAACCTGTAAAAACGACAACGCTATTCAAGAATTAGTAAATTACCAAATATATAGACATGCAAAAACATGCCGTAAACGTGGAAAAAAGGATGCAGATTCAACTTTCCTTTGTTTCCTATCCCAAAGACTATTATATTATATCCTTAAGATGAGACTTAAGCATAAGTGGTTACAAAAATAACAGCATTTCTAAATGAGGCATACACAAATAACAAACACATAGATTTCGACGAGTTCCTTGTTTTTCTAGAAATTGACTTCAATACATATATTGAGGTAATAAGATCGACCTTAAAAAGAGTGACAGTTTTCTTGAAGCGATCTTTAGCTGAGGTACAAATAAATAATTACAACACTGTTTTAATGCGATGCTGGATGACCAATATACTTGCAGTACATACTTGATCCATACGCTTGTGTTTTTTACATGGTATCGTACATCTCCAAAGGACAAAAGGGTTTATCAAACTTGCTTGCTGATGCTTGTTCTGAGGCTCAGTCAAAAGACACCAACATACGAGAACAAGTACGAAGAATTGGTAACCAGTTTTTAACCAATGTTGAGATTGGAGCTCAAGAGGCCGTCTATTTGGTACTACAGATGCCACTGAGACGTTGTAAAAGGCAGGTTATATATGTTGACACAAATCAAGCAAATGACAGGACATCTATGATCAAACCATTTTCACAACTGCAGAGTATTCCTAAAGAGTCGGTTGATGTAAAGATGGACAGTATTCTTAAGAGATACAAAAGGCGACCCAAGTCTATGGAGTTAATGTGTTATGCAAAGTTTGCTTCATGGTATGGTGTCATCCCTAAGCAGAAAGAAAAGAAATCAGTTAATATTGAAGCAGAATTACCCGAAACTGAATATGTTCATGACCAAGAAGATGAAATTGTGCCTATAAATGATGAAATTGGGGGCAAAGTGGTAAAGTGACCATGTGGCACATGCTTAAAGAAAAGAAAATGTGGGAAAATTATTTATACTAATACAACACCTATTAATAAGGATAGGGAAGAGCATTTTCGTCAAAAACTGTACACCCATTCGAGAGATGAAAGGGATTTCATTGCCGGATATGACAAGTATTAGCAATGTTTAGCATCGACAATTCTTGAAATCAATGCTAATAAGATGCAATTTAAGAAATGTGATTTTGATTTTGAGACATTGTTTGCAATGGATGTAGATCAAATAGAACTAACTGTTGACATGGAAGCGCAATACAAAGGGGCAATAGATGAAAATGCAGGTGTCTCATTTGCCAGTCAGTTTGGTTGCTTTGACTCAAACGTTGTTGATAGTGATTCATTATATTATGATTTAGGGGAAGACTTGAATGTTACTTTGCGACGCTCAAATGCTAAAATTCTTCCACAGAAAGAGGTGGATAATTATGCTTATTTTGAGAGTATACGGAAGTTAAATGACGAACAACAACATTTTTTTTAACATGCTTACTAAAATGAAATCCAAAGAATTACCCTTTTACACATTTCTGTCTGGTGGTGGTGGTGTTGGGAAAAGTGTGTTAGCAAAGTACATTTATCAAGGTTTAATAAAATATTATAATCATTTAAGGGGTGAAAATCCTGATACAATTAAAAATTTGTTGTGTGCTCCAACGGGAAAAGCTGCGCATAACATTGGTAGAAGCACAATTCTTTCTGCCTTTTGCATACCAGCTAACCAAGGTTTTCATTTTAAGCCTCTTGACATGCAGCAGTTGAACACAATGCGAGCACGGTACATGTCTTTGAAACTTGTCATTATAGATGAAATTTCTATGGTGGGTCGTAGCATGTTAAATTTTATCAATCTTAGAATGCAGGAAATAACATCTTGCACTAAACCTTTTGGAAATGTAAGAATACTTGCAGTAGGAGATCTCTTTCAATTGAAAACTGTCATGGATTTTTGGGTGTTCTCGCAGGAATTCAGAAGGTCCCAACTGCATTATTTGGCCACATATGTTTGGGTTGATTTATTTGATTTCATTGAGTTGAAAGTGATAATGCGCCAGAAAGACGATGCTGCATTTGCAGAGCTGCTGAATAGATTGAGGGAAGACCTTCATACTGAAGAGGATATTGCTGTTTTAGAAGCTAGAGTCGTTAAGGGTGATAGTAATGACCTTAAGACCAAACATCATTTATTTTGCAAAAGGGAAGATGTATCATTGCATAATTCTTTTATTTTGAAAGAAATTCCTGTCAGTAATAATGTTACAGTTGAAGCTGTTGATGATGTGTCTGGTAATATATGTGCTGCATCGCTACGCAGTACAATTATATCCAAAATACCAAATGACTCTTCAAAAACTATGAATCTGCCAAAACACTTACCTTTGGAACTGAATTGCCTGCAGAAAGAAGCCTGAATGTAACCACAGAAGATGGCTTGACTAATGGTGCAGCATGCATATTTGATTTCAGAGTTCAAACCTCCTGTAGATACAGCATAATTTTGGTTTTGTTTGATGATCCAACTGTGGGTTGTAAGTGGCGCAGCCGATATAGACATTTTTACATTGCGGATATTCCGCTGAACTGGACACCTATTCTTGAAACGTGTCGTCGCTTTACTTACCAGTATTACAAAAATTACTTTATCATCAGACGCCAATTCCATATATATCTTTCAGCAGGGAAAACAATACACAAAGCTCAGGGTTCAACTATGACAGAGGCTGTAATTAACTTTGGAACAAACAAAATTGACCACATTCACTATCTTGGTCTCAGTAGAGTTGGCAAACTGTCAGGTGTTTTTTTTACTGAAATGAATGCTGGTAAAATACATGTTTCTCCAGATGTCGAAATTGAAATGGAAAGACTAAGAAATCACACAAAAAATAACCCATTTATTACCTTGTTTAGGTTCATTTGATTCAATGCTTTATACAAAAATAAGCTTTTATAATAGCCGTTCTTCAAGGACACATTTTGTTAACTTCAGACAAGAAACCAATATGTTGTATTCTGACATCATAGGTTTAGTTGAAACAAGAGTTTGGAATTTGATTGTTGAAAAGTATAGCCTTGAAGGTTTTAGTCGCTTGTGTGGTACTTTGGAACACACAGCTCATGGTATTGCAGTTTTTGTCAAAAATTGAATTGACTGTGCGTCATATTGCTTTAAAGACAGTTTGTGACATAGAGTACTGTCTTGTGGACATTGGGCAGGGGCTTGTGATCGGTTTTGTGTACTGTCCTCCAAAGAAACATACACTTAAAAATGTAACGCAATTTCTCATGGCTATCAACAATGAAATCACGGTAACTCAGTCAAACATGGAGCTTGTGCTGATGGGTGATTTCAACTTTGAAATTAATGTAAATAAAAATGTAACAGATACTTTTAAGAGCACTTCAGATTTGCAACAATTATCGCCTACTAGTGTTACGACTGATTACGGAACATGCATTAATCAAATCAATTCAACAATATGTGCTAATGAAATAGCTGCATTTGGCACACTGGAGTCTATTCTGATCATAAACCATTATTTTTAGCTGTGCAAAAAATGAAGTATTGTTAGAAAAAGTATATTGCATTTTTTCTAATTAAAATGTTATAATTTAATAAAACCCATAGTGCTCAACATGATTCAATTATGTTCCTTCCAAGGACATTTATGACAAATATTTACTTAATTTTAATTAAGCATCAGAACTGCAGCAATAATGTTACGCAGAAAAAAGCCCGAGCTAGGATCTGAAAATGATTAGACAAAAGGGTTCATTCCTTTGAACCTGGGTTATTTCAATGGGGATGTTGCATCATCTTACATAATATTTGTGATATAAATGTATATATTATATTACGTCATATCACATGTATTTCTGTTAGATTTCATTAATTGTATATTTATGTAAATATGCAATTCATAACAATTATATATAATCCTAATTTAACAATTTGTGCATACTGTCAATTTTGTGAAATACTTGTCTGTGTAGTACAGATGATTTCTTTTAGATTATTGCTCTTAGTATTATGTTGTATGTTGATATAACCACAAGTAATCAATTAAAATGACAGTTGTGTAAGGTTACACTTTCTAACTTTAGCTTTTTTACATTAAAATGAGATTTATATATTTATTATTATGTTGTATGTTAATATAATTAGGTGTGTTATTGCACTGAAGCATTTGATTTGGATTATCTGCAATTACTCCAAGGTATTGTTTATATTGCAATATGATTGCACTGTTAATTACCACTTGGCACATAATGGGCACATTGGGACACACACTCAATTGTCACTTACATGACAAATAATGAGTTAAGGATTACTGTTGACTGAATGGTCAGGATATAATTGCGTCAAAATAACTCAAGGAAGACAATATGCAAGGGAAAACCATATCAATTTATCTGGCTTGCATAAAAATGCAGTAATTTTCATTTATTGAAATCTCATGTTAAATTATTTGAAATGTCATATTGCTAATAATATCATTTTTGTTTTATCATTACAGATGACTAGTATCGATGCAGCATTCGCTGAACGGAGTACTGGGCCATACAGTCTGGCCTTAAAGGTCAAGATTGTTGCAGTGGAGCCATCAGAAATATACTGGAAGGATGGGGAGGAGAAGAGGGTGATGAACTTTGCCATGAGTGACGGCAACACCACTGCAAAAGGGATCTGCTATGTTTTGCAAAGTGCAGGTAATTTGTAGGGAAAATCTTATGTTTAACAATCTGTGTTGTGTTCAAAATAAAAACAGTGTTGTAACCTAAGTTTAATGTTTTAGAACTATGGATTGTTACGATTTCAAGTTTCATAGATATATGATACGTTATTGTAAAATTTATCATCTAAGGTTTATGCGACAAAATAACAATAGACTCAAAGTTTTATTCATGGTATTGAAATTCAAGTTTTTAAGACCAGCAGGACTAATCAACACTGACGTTAACTTTTTATGGGTCATAATTAGCTTGCATCAAAATGCACCGTTTGTTGATTAAAATAACACTTTTACACCATTTATAGGTGGGCAACACTTTGATTCTTCGTAACACCATTCGCAGAACCGAGGATTGGGAAAGAGTGCTCATATTGACGAGCGCTTCAAAAGTGCTCTCGTCGGCACCCCTACAGGTTCCTCCACAACATGCGTTTTCTTCACCTGCAAAGAAACGTGTTGTCAAATAATGATGAGAAATTGGGTGAAATATTTGGGTTTTCTTTATGTACGAAATATTGACAAGTATATCAGTAGCGAGTATGCATTAACAACAAAGGGGTAACAATGCTGTTGACACAAGCCTAAGGCTGTATTTGCATTATTTATTATTTGTACCACAACGCTCATTAACGTGTGCATACTTGAATAGTGACTTCTCCAGATTGTAATTCAGCCAATTAGAAATAAACACACATAGAACACTGACCAATGGGATAGATAACTGAGTTTCACGGGGCAGATGTTAGAGGGAAACAAGACAGTTAGCGTTTAGACTTGGAAATGTACGGATCGAGAAAGATACGATCATGTAGCTATCAGACTGTATTTGTATAACCGAAAATATTAAGTATGTTAGACATTAAATTGGACTAGAAACTGATACATGGTGTTGTTGAATATTTTATCCTGTATTATGCAGAGAAATTAACATAAATAGAGAGGGACCGACTTGTCCCATGCGCGGCACGAGAAAATGGGAGTTAATGCAAAACTCGTCATCTTGGCAATTCGCGCATGACGAGATATCGAATGATAGGCTTGTTAGTAACTATGTGTCGTCTATGAACTATGAACGATTACGTGACACAGGACGTTAAATGGTGCCGTGACCAGGATTCGAACAAAGAAATACCTCCACTTACGATTACGAAGCCATGAAAAACAACGCGAAGAAACTCCGTTTCGGCAACTTCTGTAACCAGTAACAACAACCGTGAGCCGGGAACAACGACATCAGACCGCACATATTCTGCAACTTCCGGTGAGTGACTGTTTTATTCCCTTACGCTTGTATCAAAATGGCAAATCAAATAATCCCTGAGTTATTTCAAAATTTGAATGAACAAATTAAAGATGTTAAAACGGCTATAAGCACTCAGACTATTTCACAGGTTGTACAATCATTTGATGGAAATTCAAAAGAATTTAAAAATTGGATTAAAAATGTAGAAAAATATGGAACACTTATCAATTTAGATGAGAATAAATTAAAATTTGTTGCTTACCAATCTAGTAAAGGGCTTGTTAGTGATTACATACATCGTTTTTTGACTGACGATACGATAGGAACATGGACAGATTTAAAGGAACAGCTTAAATTAAGATTCGCGGAAATTCAAGACCCACAATACGCTTTCTCATTATTAAAGACGACTAAACAAAGGACCGACGAAAATGTTCAAATATACGCAAGGCGACTTTTATCTCTTGCGACTGATGCATACGAAAATATGGAAGGAAATTTAGACTATAAAGAAAAACAGTTAGTAGAAATTTTTATCGACGGATTATCGCACGATTATTTGAGACTTAAATTAATGCGCGAAAATCATGCAACGTTATCAAATGCTTTAAAAAGCGCTATACATGAGCAAAGTGTCAGAGCTAGGTTTGAGTTACGATCACAAATAAATGGACTTTATAACATTACGACCGATAATATTCAGACAGATATCGATTATATTAGGTCATCTTTTGTTTGCACATATTACAAGAAACACGGTCATTCTATTGAAAACTGTCGCCGTAGGCAACGCGAAATAAGTGCATATACGGTAGGGCGGAACGGTCATACGATAAATCAAAACGATAAAAGGCGCAAGAAAGAATATGACAAAAATTGGAAAGATAAAATTGATTGTTGGAATTGTGGTAAATTAGGACACTTTAGTAGAGAATGTACTCAAAGAAAAACGTACATTAATCGAAAAAACTAGGAAATTCTTACCAAAAAGGGGTCTATGGTAAGAATGAAAAAGTCGAGACATATAATATCGCTTTGTGTGGTAGTCTAAATTCTTGTGTTATTTCAACAGGTGGTTATCAATTTAGGAGCTTGATAGACTCCGGCGCTGAAGTTTCCTTGATAAATAAACGTACTTATGATATGTTAAAACAAAAACCAGCACTGATAATTTAAAAAGTAAATCTTAAGTCGGTAAATGGAAATTCATTATATGTCCACGGATGTGTAAAATTGAGATTCAAAATAGGGAGCATATATAAAGAGCACATGTTTTTTGTAGTAAGTAGCATAAATAGAAATGTTATTTTAGGAAGAGACTTTTTACAAAATAATGGTGTCCGTTTATACTTTGATTTAGGATGTCTGAGGATTGATAACTGTTATGTACCTCTAGAAGAAGAAGTACATCTTTCAACGATAGCGAGATTAACTAGACATACTGTGTTAAAACCACAAACTGCATATAGACTCTTTGCTCAAGCTAAAAGAAACTGCATACGTTCAAATACGAATTATGAATTCAATGGAATAAGCAATTCTTTCTTTGATAATGAACCCGGTTTAACAATTGTTAATTCAGTCGTCAAGACAACGCGTGATAGACAATTTCCCATTTTAATTATAAACAATACGCACAAAACAATAAGGCTTAGACGACACTGTGCCATAGGGCGAATAAATTCGGTAAACGATAATGAAATATGCTCAGTACAAGAAGTTATTAAAAATAATCAGCCGAAATCAGGTTTATCTAAAGATGAAATCTTATCAGATTTACGTGTAGATGAAAATCAAAAAGAAAATATTCTATCGATACTCTTAAAACACAGAACTCTCTTCGCAAGAAATAATTTAGAATTAACACAAACTTCAGCGATAGAATTTACCATAGATACAGGGGATCATCCGCCCATTAAATTAAGGCCGTATCGAACACCTTTAAACAATAAGGTATTCATAGATAAAGCCATCGACGAAATGCTAGACGCAAACATAATAAGTCCATCAAGAAGTCCGTGGAGCTTCCCTATTGTTTTAGTAGATAAAAAGAAAAATAACCATGACTCAAACAAAAATAATAAAGACGAGAAAAAGTTTTGTGTTGATTTTAGACAATTAAACAAAATAACAAAACCAATTGCCTATCCATTACCATTAATAGATGATATATTGGCGTTATTAGGTAAAAGTAAATATTTCACCAGTTTAGATTTGATATCGGGATATTGGCAAATACCTATAAAGGAAGAGGACAGAGAGAAAACGGCTTTCGCTTCGGGATTCAGGGGTCTATTTCAATTTAATGTTATGCCCTTCGGTGCCTCCTCCGCCGGTGCTATATTTCAAGAATTGGCTAATAAAGTACTCAAAGGTTGTGAGAGCTTCGCTGTGGCGTATCTAGACGATATTCTAATATTTTCACCTGACTTGCAATCTCATTTATCACACGTAGATACAGTACTACAGAGTCTCAGTAAACATAACCTAAAGCTAAAACTATCAAAATGTCAATTCTTACAAAGAGAGACTAATAGGCAGCCATCTGGATCAACAAATCATTAGCCTCGGGTTATAATTACCGGACACGAATATTTGCTTACTGTATGTGCCAATCTTCGGTCATTTCCGTATGTATTCGTTAGGTGTCCGTTGCATACGTATATTTAGGTTGCAGACACGTGACTTAACAAACGGCCAATCAGAATTGTACATGTAGACACGTGACGTTACACAGCCAATCAGAATTGTACACATAACAATTATCAAAGCTTTCGTTGTTTATATCTATATTTATGGACAGTCTTACTTAAACGGCCGAACATACAAGTCGCATTATTGCTGGCTTTCGCGGGATGGGCCCATTGCGGGCTTCGCATGTATCTTGTATTTGACAAACATTTTGGAAACGTTGTGTTGTGTTAATAAGCAGAAATAAAACGCAAAGAAATCAGAAATGAACTTTGTTGGTTACTGTGTCTTTTCCACGAACGATACACAATTACGTGACAGTGTCTCCATCAGTGGGAAAGTCACTCAGGTGTGCATAAAAAATTCATTACAACTGATATATTAAATGAATCTCTTTAATTTCTGTCTGACTAAAAGAGTTGTATGTTTATTATCTGAACATCATGGTAGATATAATATTTGCATGTCCCACAAATTGCTCAAATCTTCATTATTGATGGCATTTGAATTGACAAATTATACATGCATATACATGTCTTTACACATAGTTGCTCAGTTTTTTGCTCTGATAATTATTTGAACCTCTCTTATCGCAATATTGTTTCTGACCTTTTTTCATTGCATTCAACATTGGGACAGTGTTGCCCACCAAAATTAAAAGCTGGTCATAACTAGCTAACGCTTGTACTAAAATCGTCCTTGTTGGACACTTACTATTTATGCAGTATTTGATGTATTCACAAAAATTCAAATTAGCAGGAAGACGAACCGAGAGAGGTGCCGGTACAGGGTGGAATGGTCCCCATCAAGACCATCACTGTCCAGGAAGACAGTTCAAAGACGCAGGTCACTCTTTGGCGTGGTGCAGTACAATCAGACGTAAGGCCTGTTGACCACGTGACGATCACCGATGTGATCGTCAACAGTTACAAAAATTTCCTGTCGCTCTCCACAACAACGAGGTCTAAAATCCAAGTGAGCATTTTTCTTAAGTTTTCGCATTCATTCATTTGCATTAAGTAACCTTTCTGCATAAGTAAGTAGTATAATTTTCGGATCATCGTTGCATGTCGTCAAGCTCGGCATTTGAATACATGACCTGAATAAATTATGCTCTTACTAATGCATGAAGATCATCTAGTTTGGCTATTTCTGGTTTCAATGCTTTTCACATTTTTCATCTTTTTTGCCTATCACTCTATTACTGAAATTCTTTCATTTAGTTGATTTATTTTAATGTCTTATGTTGCTCTGGATAGACGCGCACTATCAACCTATGTACTTTGGCCTTTTATCAACCATTAGCGGCTTCTTCAAAACTTGTATAACACAAATCCAAATAATGCTATATCTCTTAAGCTTTTTTGTAAAGACGAGATATAATGTACATTAGTGTCTTCTATATTTGCTCTGTGCCTTGTTTTTGGAAATTTGTTCCTCGCCAAACTAAAGGGCCGCACTTTACAATAAGGTTTCTCTCTTGCTGGTGCAACAGAAAGTTCAATTACCGGTAGTGCATATTTTGTCAATTGGGACAACCCACCTATTGCAAAAACAATTACTTTTTACTGGTTAAAATGTGTAAAGGGTTTCCTTTGACTGATGTTTAATCCTTCTATTGAGTCATATTCCTTATGCAAAAAAGTTTTAGTATCTATTTCCCCAAATCAAGTATAATATTTCAAATGATTGTTTAAATTTATAATGTTTTAAAGAAGTACTGTTAAAGTGTTAAAAAAAACTACTATTCTACTGTAACAAACAAGTTGATGATTATAATTTTCAATAAATCTTAGTTGATCTATAAACTCAAGAAATAACAATTAAAAATTGAGTTGTTTATTGTGATTTCTTTTTATATAGAAAAGGGTGGCTATCCTTGTGCAATCTATTGTCTCTGTGCAGGCAATAGGTGTTAGCGACGGAGTGGCAGAATGTTTGTGTAAGATCGGGGAAATCATAAACATGCCTGCCGAACTTCTCCAGCAGGCATTAGAAGAGGATGGACTTCTAATGCCTTACATAGAGATGGCCACTGCAACTGGACCAATTAACCTGCAGTTGGTCCCCAAGGGCTCGGAAGTCGTGAGCGTCATAAAATTGTAGTTGACATGAAAATTGTCTACATGTACAAAATGTAAATATTTTAGTCTGCTTGTTTTTATTTGCGTGTTTTTCATGTCCAAATACCTCATTTCAATTAAAATGAATGCTCATTAAATGTGCTACATTTTACAACCTATTAGTGGTTCACTTATGGAATTAAAATATGCTAATTATCTTAAAATAGAAAGTAAAAACATATGCTTATTATTTGCAATACTCAATTTTGTATGAACCATATTCTTCTCTTAATGTTAGTGTACCATGTTTATTATGTTCTCTTTTTGCGGTTAAAAAGTTGAAATCTGGAAAAGCTACTGGTCTTGACAATGTCTGTAATGAACATATAAAGGCCTGTTGTGATAAACTAATGCCATTTTACCGAAAATTATTAAATACGGTATTTGTTTGCGGATTAATTCCTGAATAATGGCATATTGGTTGTATAGTACCAATTTATAAAAACAAAGAAGATACCTACGATCCCCAAAACTATATACCTATAATGCTACTAAGTTGCTTAGGTAATTTATTTACAGCTGTTTTAAATAATAGACTTACGAAATACTTAGAAGAAAAGTATTTGTTAAACGAAAATCATGCTGGTTTTAGGGAGAACCATTCAACGATGGACCATATTTTTGTGTTGCATGCTCTGGCTGAAATTTGTAAACGTAGAAGAAAAGTTGTTTTGCTGTTGTGTTGATTTTTAGAAGGCTTTTATACAGTCTGGAGGCTTGGCGTGTGGAGAAAAATATTCATATTGAAGGTATTTTTTTAATATTGTTAAAAATATGTATGACGGTTTAAAATCGTGCATTTTTTGTAAACAATACATATTCAGAATATTTTCCATGTGCATGAGGTGTACGTCAAGGTGAAAATCTTTATCTGCCATATTTTCTCTTTACTTAAAGGATGTTGAAAATTACTTGCTTTCAAATAACAATGTAAGTGTTGATATATCTGATCACAATTTAGATATGTACATGTATCTTAGATTAGCTGTGATTCTGTATGCTGACAATACTGTATTATTTGCCAACAAATAAGATGATTAAATTCAGTACTAAACAAATTTTATCAATATGGTTTCAACTGGCAACTTGAAATCAATTTTGAAAAAATAAAGATTATGGTTTTTGGTGATAAATTTGAAAAGGAAATATATTTTCTCTGTAAATGGAAAGCAAATAAAAGTTGTTGAATCTTTTAAATATTAAGGAATAATTGTCTCGTAAAATATACAATTTGAAAAGAAACACCTGTATGAGCAAGCTAAACATGTAATTTTTAGTTTGCAGAGGAAAAAAAAGATTTATCTATTGATTGTCAGATTATACTGTTTAAAGCTACTATTATACATATTTTAACATATGGCTGTGACGTGTGGGGACATTTTGAAGTTTGACGCAAACAAACAAACAAACCAACCAACGAACTTACTGGGGGACATAAAAATAAGTTGTGATATAAAGTCGTGTATTTTACTTTAGCTTTTATAAAAATTAAGATGCATTATTAATAAAATACATATTTTTTGTTCATTCTCAATGACGATTTTTGTTGTGAAAAATATATACGTTTTTTTAAGTAAGTAATTAGTTATTGCGGGAATAACATGTTTATCAATGTTTAGAAAGCTATTTAATTAAGCGTCAGTGTTGAATTCGATGGTTTGCTATAAAATATACAGCATGTGCGTGTTTATTTCACGGTTATTGTAAAAAAGCTACACATTACATGCGTACGATCACAAATGTGCTTGTGGAAAAATAACATTCGTAATTTTCATTGGCAGTACGTGATAAGACAACAAGGATTTACGGTAATGAACTGATGACACGAACACAAATAATTAAATACACATTTTACACGCAATTTATATAATTTATGTTGACTGATCAGCCGACGTAATGATATAAATTAATGGCTTGAAAAATCACATCCTTATACAAAATATATTCACATCCGTGGTCTCTGAATTGTTTACCTGTTTTGGTTGAAATGGGAAGGGGACAACGAACGAGCGAGGCATGGTATAGGGGAGATAACCATGGGTTATGGTTAGGTTAGGGTTAGTGTTAGGGGTCGGGTAAGGGTTAAGGTTAGGGTTTAGTCTAACCCTAACCCAAAACCGACCCCAAACCCTTACCATAACTCTTACCCTAACCCTCTAACCCCCCCCCCCCTCCCCATGCGCATTACAATACCATGCCTCGCTCGTTGTCGTTGTACGCTCCTCGGTTGAAATAGCCCACTTTAAAATAAAAAGTTAATTGTATTACATTCTAGCTTTTAATTTGTCCACAAGCAATGCTACTGCACTAAAACATATGTCCAAAACGGTCATATACTAATTAGAAAACGGATTAGTATTATCATTCTGCACCATGTTTAGGTATACATTAAAATAATATTTGTAAAATAAAATTATTATATTTGAAAAAATAATAAAATTAAATTAAATGACAATACGGGTTTATTGATCATTAAAATTATGGCTGTCATAAATTCCTAAACTGGAATTTAATTCCGATATTTAACCGCCCGCGTAATTTTTAGACAAGACAAAGTACGGAAAATGTAAAAGCTATGTAGTTTTTTAATTTAATGTGTTTTTCTTCAGCCATTCTTTACTTGCATATGCAAATGAATAACTGTATTTCAAATGAAATACAAGTTAAAAGTATACAATATGGTTACTAACGTTACTTCTGTGAAGTATCATGTCGGTATTACATTGTTAAAATTGGAATGTCTTATTGATTAACTGACTTTACACATGCCTGTAAACACATGTTCTGAGATTCTGTAACCAGTGCTTTTATCAACCAATCAGTACGCGTGGGCAAAAATCGCGAATGTAAACAATAACAATCAATTGGTCTATTCGATGGATTCGTTCTAACAGATAGAATGGCAGATTTAATACATTATCAGCGTGTTTTTACCCCAACACCAAAAAGAAAATTCCGGAAACTTCGGCATCGGTCTTTTTAACGATGCAATTTGATTTGATGGTTGAACATCCGATGACAAAACCCATTTTATAGATATATGTTCATAACTTTAATGGTGTATAATAACCAGGAAAAAGCACCTGTATCTTAAATTTATCTTCGGAAATATCAAAATGCTTCGAAAAAATTGTCATATAATATGCCAGGAATAACTTTGAATGGGTTATTAAATGTAAACTTACACGAGCAACCTGGTGCATCCACCTTATTGTTCTTCTTAATTTGTCTTTGCTCTGAACAGGAAATTAATCCTGGCGGCCCTTAGTTAATATTCTAAATTTAAAAGCTATGCACATATCAGATGATACACTTTTTAAGTGATAAATGTTGTTTGATGTTAAGTTTATCATTATTATGGCGTTAGCTGTTTTCGACTCAATATAGTTATTTCTTATATTTGAAAAAAGAAATATTCTTCAAACTAAAATATTTATGTAGAAGATTCACGACAGCCTACTATATATTTCCGGAAAGCTTGTATGAACAAAGTGAAAGGGACTTTCATAGTATTAAAACCTTGGGAAAAAAGTCAGATTTCGATTTAAAGAGCACATGCTGGTTTTGGCCGCTCATTTCCTTTCGAGAGCTGTGTGACAAGCAACGATAGTTTACGGACGAAAGATCGGTAATTTATAAGCGCTATAAAGTTAACATCTAACGAAAGCGGGAGTCATTGCATTCATTTGATACTCGTCGTTCATTTAAATTAAAAAGATTCAAGAAACTGAGATGAAGTAAACATTCCGATGAAGTACATATGGTGTTATGTATGACATCACATGAGGTTTTGTTTTATGTGACGAATATTATATCGAAATATAAAACTGTTTAGTTTATCAGCACATAAACAATTTATTTAACCTTATTGCGCTTAAATGTTTTTCTACAACTCAGGTTTTGCCGTAAGAAGATGAAATTCTTTGAATACATTAGATGTTTCACGTGAAAATTATCAGAATAAGATCGGTTCAAAACTCCATGAATCGACATAAACGGTTAAACAATAGGTGAATTAAACAAAAAAAAATTAAGACAAGTGCTGAAATTTATGAAGACAATTTAATAAAATAAAAAACGTGTACAAATATTGCAAATACAACTTAACCATCAACATATTTGACCATGAACTGACAACGAACGCATACAAATACACGTACATTCGTATTAAAATAAGTGTTGGTGTAACCGAAAATCAAAGGAAATTTTAAGATTTAAAGGGACCGTCAATCGCGATTGACGAAAAAAGAAAAGTTCTAAAATACCGTGTGTTTTTTACAATTATAAGTTCATATTGATTACAATATCAAGAATGGTATATTAGATTACTTTAAAGTTCATATTTTTAGTATTATCGGTCATATAATTTCGCGATGTGAAATCGAAAGTGCATCGCAAAAATAGGTGACAAAGCGTTATACACACTATAAATAACGCAGTAGATTGATCATTTTATATATAAATTATATACAATTCACTACGCTTGCACAATTTGCATTCCTGGGTTTACCACGTGACGATGATGATCAATCTACTTGCGTTATTTATAGTTAGCTGGTAGTAACATGGTACCTGTACCAGTAGAATTTATTACCGAATATACTGAAAATACAATAACTGACAACTTTTTTCAGGTAATGTTATATACCAGTCGTGCTATTTTAATAAATATAAACTAATCATTGTAAAAAAACGGTATTTTAGAACTTTTCTTTTTTCGCCAATCGCGGTTGACGGTCCCTTTAAGTAGCTTTTTCTTCGAGCATGCACGTTACACCTTAATAGAACTATTACATATTATATATTTAAATATATTACCAAATAAAATATACTATTATAATTTGTGTGGTTTTTTGGTTAAAATGTCCTCTTTGATCTTTTAGAATAACATATTTCATTGCTTGGGGAAATAAGTTCTTTATTAAAATGCATGGTACTCCTACAGTTAATTCCCTACATGAATGGCTAATTTAGGTAATGGTTGACTAATTTAATTCCCTAAATTAATGGCTAATTTGGTAAGTGTTGACTACTGTGATTACATACATGAATGGCTAATTTGGTAAAGGTTGACTAATGCACTGCCCTTAATTAATGACTAATTTGGTAAGGGTTGACTAATGTGATTCCATACATGAAAGGCTAATTTGGTAATGCTTGACTTCTGCACTAGAATCACAGTGTCAAACGGAATAAATAAAAAAATGACGACGAAATGAAGGATTGCATAAACACCCCCGATAACGAGTGTACTCAAATTATTTTTGTATGAACAGATAAGCAGTCGTATCTTAAGTCAATAAACATTCTAGATAACCCCGTTATATCTCTGTGTCCCAATTACTGTGGGAACACAACAGTAATACGTATTACAACTATTTGTGGCCACACATATACTAACGTAACGATGTAGTTCTAATTGGTACATATTAAAAGCTTTCAGCATTCGTTTGTTTCGAAACAAAGCAACAATAGTGCAGTTTAAATACATCCTAGCTGTATTAGAATTGTAAAGATGTGCCCTTAAATATGTTTAGTATATTAGCCATAGGTAACCATTTAATAAAAATGAAACAGCAAATATCAGGTTTAACCATGTTCAAAATCATGTGATCAATGTAGTGGCATAATTGTATCTATAAACGGACCTATAAAGCAGGGGAATGTTAACCCAAGTTGAACAGTACAATTGCATCACGCATGCGTACACATTATAAATTTGTGATCTCGTGACAAAAGAGATGCGACATGTTGACGGCAATAACAGTGTACCTCTGACGGCTCGTTATGTATCTATAGTTGGCTCACGAAATACACTCAAATATCATCTGTCTTTACTCCGAACGCTGTTGGAACAGTTTATCAAAAATGGCTTGGCACTTGCGAAACAATATAATCTGCACACAATCATGGCATATCACTTCGACTTTCAAAACAATATCATCTGCACAAAATCAATTGTTCTGTTGCACATTTAAAATTTATGTAACAGGACCAAAGAAGTGACTTGATGATCTAAATTGAATTTGGGATACTTACTTTTGCTGATTGTGACGAATACCCAGTTTAGCTTTCTTTAGTGAACATGTTAATTTGAATATATACACAAATATTGTTTTTTAAAAACATGTACAATATATTCAGATTTTTTTAATATTTAAAATGTGTCACATATTCAATCTTGAAATATAGTGAAAAAGAAACTCCTTCACTTTTAGAAGCTAATTTTTTTAAGTATGTAAATGTATTAGCTAATTTGTAAACAGCGTTCAATACCTTATTATAAAGAGTATTATTTGCAAGAAGAAATGTATACGTATGACTGAGGTTGTACGTATTCGAATCCGCACCAGAGGATTCAATATATGTACCCTGAGTGTGTCCCAGCACTCCTTCCTAATTTACTAGCTAGACTTATCAAATTTGGACGAATATTTAATTATTTCTGCAATTTTCAGCTTTGGGGGGGGGGGGGGGGAAGAAAGCCGGAGTACCCGGTTGAGCCAGACAGGCAATTTGCACGAAGACATTTAATTACATTTCATTGCATGATGTAAAATGCAATGAAAGCATGAACCTGGTTACATTAAAAAACAAGTTGTATAACATTTCATGAGACAATATTGTAGCATAATACATGTCCGTACAAATAACAATAATGTCCCACGCACAATTATGGGCCGAGGTCATCAAATGATATAATGCAAGGCAATCATATTGGGTTATCTTACATAATTATGTCTTGAACATACTAAGAAAGATCATAAAAAATGTCACACTTTAAACATTCCTCTATGCCAATGTTTTCATAATAAAACAAAATGTGTTACACGTCATAAGTTTTTTACCAAGAGCGTCATTTGTTTGGGAAAATCGTATTCCTTCATGTTACACATGACTTGAACATAACCGTCTCTATGAAGTGAATTTGCATCGTTAGCTGTTTCAAAAAGTACTACCACTACCAGAGACTATGTTGGGTCCAAGATTACCTTTTTACCTCTATCGAAATCATATTGTCAAAGACAAAAACGTTTGTCAATACTGGGAGCAAATACAAATCCCACATCCCTCGAAAGAAATGGTTCGTTGTTTCCTGTTTTCCAACTCTTAACTGAGGCAAAGTTTTATGGCCAAATCAGGCGAACAGGTTGACGGTCAAGATTGGGACAAAGGAATGCATCAATTACTGGAAAATGTAACTTTGTTCTTTAGGTAACAATATACCAAATATTTTCCCTATATAATTCAATGTAAAAGCGACAACTTTAAAATGCAACATTTTGCACATAGAGATCCCAATTACCATACCTTTTTAAAGTGTATTCTAAGCTGAATCGATTTCAGCGATGAACACGATATGCCATGTACAAACCAAGAAATAAATTGACACAAATAAAAATCGACTGTTTTTGCACGTTCTTTTTTGCGGCCGTTTGTACTGGAATGTAACTTTTTAAGTGAATTTTTTTCTATATCTCTAATTTTATCAAATTTGATGGATTTAGTAAAGAAAACATTTCCATGCATTATCAATATCTCGACAAGGAAAACCCAAAACAAAAATCTAAAGGGTAAAACATGCATTCGAGTAAACTATGATTATTTTTTTGAGATTAGAGCTACAAAACTCGATTATTTAGTAAAATGTAACATTTATATCTCAAACAAATAAGACCAACACTATATACGATCAAGTTCTACACTGAATTGTCATTGAATGTATGAGCTTTCTTTTTTTCAATATTACTGGTGCAAGAATGAACAATTTTATACACTGAAAAAAAGTACCAGTATTAGAATTGTTCCTTAATAATGGCGACCAATGGAAAGCACAACATTGTATGATAAGGACTAGGGCTTCAACGTTTTAATTAAGCACGTTGAAAAGTGAAGATGTATATCGTCGGAAACGTCTTTGTCCACGGACACAAAAACGGACAAACGTCTAAGGGGATTTCTGTATATCCCACTCTACAAAGATTCGAGCGTTTTCAAATTTGTACTCTTGTTGCACGCTTTGGTTTTCCTACTATAATCCATTCGTTAGTGCTAATGAAATCGTAGAGAACACTTTGTGAAACAGATTCGTGAAACGAGCGGTGTAAAATGTATTTGTGATTTTATAAAACTAACCATTGATACAACCAGCATCAGCCATCGGGAATAAAAACATCAACATCCAACACCTCATATCGCGTGAATATGACACTCACACAGACTGATATAATAACAACAATTAAAGAGATATAGCTTTACACGCTATTAATAGCGAAACAAACCAGTTCACTCATTCATGTATGTCATAAACGCATAAGCACATCCTCACGTTTTAGAGCTTACTACTTGAATTGTTAAAGTCAACTTACCTTTTCAAGCCTTAAAATCCTATGTGAAAAAGTTGTGATGACACGGTTTTTATAAAGTCCCAATAATCATTTTTTCATTCACACCAAAGTAAAGAAATAATCATTGCTTAAAGTCTAAATAGAACATGCTTTAGTTCACTGATAAAAGTATAAACAATTAAAACCTCTAATGAATTGTTGTTTCAACATAGGTCACAGCATGGTATATTTGGATCATAAAACAAAACATACCATGTAACGTAATCGAGCAAACATGTTAACTAGAGTTCAGCGAAGAAGGCATACCACGTGACCATTTAAAAATCGCGACGTTGCGGTAGTGTTATGAGATACAGCTATTTGCTAATTTGATTGAGTTGCCTGTTTACAACATAGGATGTCAAATTTCACTGAATTCTAAACTTCAAATAGAAAGATGGTTAATTGTCTAAACAGTATATACATTCTATACATATAGGCAAATAAAACACTTTTTGGGGCCACTAACCGAAACATTTTTTAGTTTAACCTTTTTTATGTAAAATAACTTTTCAACCAAAATAAGGCATCGTTTACTCTGTAATATTAATGTTCTCTGCAAGACAGATCGATTAGTCTTGCGCTTTGTCACATTCAATTGTAACAAGCTGAAGGCGAATTTCGTTAATTGGAACATACCATAACTAAATTACTGTTTTTAATTTTATTCTATAGTGTGATTGAATATTGTGTCTAAATTATACGACATAAAATATGTATTCAACGGTCAAATACTTCAGACAGGTTCAGTATAGTGAAAAAGCGTTGACAGTTTGTTTCCTTGCATTTTTTTTCACCAAAAACGTGCGCCCGCTAATGGAAAGTATTAATTCCGATTTTGACTGCGCATGCGCGGGCCTTCGGGTCAGTCAAAGTAAGGGGGCAATGCAAATAATTAATGCGAGACAAATGAGCAATTAAATAAACTTCACATTAAATTGTCTTTCCAATCTGTTTTGCTTCTGTCATTCTGCCCATGCTATTCTACAAAATTATCCCAAGTAATTAACTCATCAGTGCCACTGGTGTTTTTTATGAAGAAGGCTTTCTTCGTGAGTGTTGTGTCAGAACTCCAAGACAGTATTAATCTTGCTTCAATGTATTAAGATATTAATTTTATATTTCATTTTAATTGAGTGAAAATGGTAAAACTAGTACAAGAGCTGCCAGTCAGTATCAATCACGATTATTCAAGTTTGAAATTCTAGTTGATATTTAATGAACAATTTAAACAAAATCCATTTGAGATACATACGAAAAGAATTGTTAAATTTACAAACGTGAATGCTCATAACTTTAGTTTAACTAAAATAAATCATTTGCAAAGTTAGACAAGAAAAAAAAATCTAGTGTATATAGACTAAGTAGAATGTGTACATTATCATAACAGATGAGAAATGCATAAGGACATATTAATGTACATATCGTTATATTTTATAACGTAGACCTACATTTAATTTCAATTGGGTAACGGTATTAAAATCTACAACAATCATCCAATTTTAATTCGTGAGACAATATCATTAAACAATTCCCATTCACTGTCAAATGATTCTAAATTATATTGATATTTTTCTCAAGTTATCATATACTTAACATATTGTGTGTTCCTATTATGCTTGGAATGCATTTATTCACTTTACACTTGTACAGGTAAAGCTTAACAAACAAAATAACTGTAGCAGACTTAATTAAATATCCAATTAGTAGGATTGCCATGTTAATGAAAGGAAAAGATTGTTCTGGTAATATTTCATCAATAATTGCTTTACATATTTGACACTCCCAGAATAAATGTTCTAAATTTTCCTCAACTTGTTTGCAAAAAGAGCATAAAGGATCACTGTTATTTTCATTTTACTCAAAAGACTATATGTTCTAAGTATCCTGTGAATTAGCCTATATTGGAACCACCGAACATAAATTTATATCATTGGTTATTAAAAAGGGTAGTACAAATAAGCAGTTTCATTCTTTTTCATAAATTATGGTATAGCGTGGTGAACACCATTTTGGTTTAACAGATGGTTGTTCATTATTTTTATTTAGAATGGTGTATAGTCGTTTCGCATCAGATTCTTTTTTCAATACAAGTTGAAATAATGGTGGTAAAAAGGGTTTGATAATTTGTTTGGTAGGACAAGATATACGACTTTTTTTTCAAAAAAGTTGTCTATTGCTCTTGTCACCGCTGTATAATGAATGTCATGTATGTTCAAATTGTACATTTTATTAAGGTCATCACGAGAGATAAAGGTTCCATTTTTGAATATATCACCTTGCAATGAATTCCAGCTAGGAACGATGACTTAAAGAAAAAACTTTTATTTTATATCAATATATTTGGAATATAAAAAATTGGATACTACAAAAAATCGTCTGCGTTTACTTCTAATTTACCACAATAAAGTGAGAAGCTGTTTAAAACATCTACCCAAGAAGAGTAAGAAATTCTGTAAGCTATATTTAAAGCATAATGATAACTGCAATTTAAGAGTTTATATGTATCAAAATAAAGTTTTGTGATTTCTATCCAATGTCCCCTTAAGGATTGAATTTTTTGTAACCATGTTAGTTTCAATGCTGGAATAAATGTTGAAAACTTTATTTTATTTAACTATGCCCATCCCAAATAAAACTCAGAATAAAAAACTTTATATAGTTAAGAATGGTTTCGGGTGGGTTAGGCAATGATATGAACAAGTGATTGAATAAGGGCAAAATAAATGTTTTCACAATTTTTCCAGTTTTGCAGAATATTTTCCATTTTGACAATTTTTTCATCAGTTTAATTTCATCATTTTTGAAAGGTCAACATGGACATTTATTCCCAGCATTTTAAAGCTGTGTTGCAACCAATTTAGTGTCCATTTTGTTTTTATGGTATGACAAATATATTTGTGCTTGCCAATCCATACAACATTTGTTTTATCAAAGTTAACATTAAAACCTGATATAATTGCAAAAATCCTGAATAACAGTAAGAGTTTAATTTAAGGATTGTTCAGTACCGTCTAATAAAATTGTAGTATCGTCTGCAAACTGGGACAATTTGTGTTCAGTTCCGTTAATGGTAACACCTTTTATTTTCAGCGCAGAGGATGAAAATATAACATGAGAGGGGATCTCCTTGTCTGCAGCCTCCATCAATAGGAAAAAAGTCGGATAAGTTACCACATTGAGAATCAGCTGATTTAGAGTCTTTATATAACACCTGAAACCAACGCTTTATGTCTGGATCGAAATTTAAAAAAGGAAAGTGTATTTTGTACAAAGGACCATGTAAAAGAATCGAACGCCTTTTCAAAGTCAATTATGAGAAGTAATCCAGGGATCTCATTTACCTCAGTATAATGCATAATGTCTTAAATTAACATGGGCGCCAATTTTGTATGAAAAGTTTAGATTTATCACCCTTTTGAATGCAGGTTATGATCCCTTGAGTTTGTGTAATAGATACATTTCCACAATTAAAAGCTTTATTTAAGGATCTGACAACAAAATTCTTTTTTGAAAACATTTTATAAAAATCTGCATTTAAGCCAGAACTGCCCGGGCTTTTATTATTTGACATATTTTTAACACAGTTGAAACTTCTTCTATAGTTATAATACCTTCTATTGAAATGGACTCATTTTGGTTTAATTTTGGACAATTTAATCCTTTTACATAGCTATTAAAGTCTTCACTACTGCATTCCTTATTTTGCTTATAAAGAGACTGATAATAAGATGCTATAGTACGTAAGATACATGTTTTATTTGTAATTTCTGTGCCATCTTCATTTTTCAATGTATATATTGTTTTGGCTATTGCATTATTCTTTTCTAGACTGCAGAAATATTTAGATGAATGTTTACCCTGCAAGGTCCACTGAAATTTGGAGCTTATCATGATCCCTTTTAAATTTACGCTCTAAATATTATTTATTTCGGATTTTAAATTTTCGTATTCCTCTTTAGTCTCATCTGAAAAGTTTTCTTCTAACTCTTTAATTCGTGGTAATAGTTTACTTTCTGTAAGTTTTGTTTGCCTTTTTATATGAGACCCATGTGAAATAGATTTGCCCGAGCAGAGTTTCTAAAAAAAAGTTGATCACTTATTGTAAGCTGTAATTCACTGTTAGGAATTTCCTTTATATTTTGATAATTGTAAATAGGTAAAGCATATTGAATTTTAATTTCATAAAAATGTTGTTGATTGTCTGTACATACACAATGTCTGACAGCAGAGAGTGATATTTCCAAAGACCAGGTTTATGAGAAAAATTGCTGAAATATAAATTTAAAGTAATTATTGAGTGATCAGATTGGAGGCTTGGCACAGCGTCCGTTAATTTAAGGTGCTGCATGAAATCTGACGTGGTTAAAAATACATCCAGCCTAGCCTGTTGTATTGGATTTGTTCTACGCCTAGTAAACCTTTTTATTGATTGATTTTGTTGTCGAAATGGATCTACGAAATTATAGCATCTTATTAATTCTAAGGCTATATTTCGAGCGTTATGGTTATTAATCTTTTTATAATTTAAGTAATCTGATACAGGATCTATAACTAAATTAAAATCACCACAATAATAAAAGCCTCATTTGCAAGTCTATCGATAACTTCAAAAATATCAGTAAAAAAGGAGGTGAGTCAGTATTTGGTACATATAAAGTAAGCAATGCAAAGCGATATCCATTCACAGAAATGCTTTTTAAATGTTAATGACTGAACAAGCGTGTTATAGGATTTTCTCTACAAATAATATATTGTCGAATGCAAACCGCTATATTGAAGATATTGCCAAGAAAAATATCAAACCCAGCAAAATGACAATTTGAAGATCACTGATTCCATGTTCCCTTGTTAGTATTTCGACACGTTTGAACTATTTCAGTACCCATTCAATTTGATGACGCTGAACACATGTCTGCGCGTCCGGAGTCCCGGTCTTGGCCTAGGAGCCCACCCTGGCGTGTTTGAGCCCATTGATACCCTCCATCACACTGTGCTGTACCGACTGAGGAATGTTAAGACGGGCCGTGACATCCGGATTTAAATCGATGTACACTGATCGATGCGTAGCCCCGATAATGTGGCATGTTCGATATCACTTAAGTACGTGTCATAATTTTAAATGACGGACAAAAACACAAGACTTGCCTATTGCGTTTTAACGTCTCTGCCAAACATTACAATTATGAGTAAAAGCCACATAACTACTCAAAATCAACAAATATTTCGTAAAATATATCGTAAAATAAGGTTCACTCCTAAAACATAAGTTTTCATTATAGCAATAGACAAAATTTCAACGCTAGATGTGGTACGGTAACATAGATTTAACGAGATACAAAATGCTCGTTTTTATTTTGTGTGTGACAATATATGCCATGTGAATTTCCCGCGACGATTTCCGAACAGCTTGGCTTCTGGCAGCTCAAGAGAACTACGTCGTGCCTTCGACGCTCCAAAAAGCAACTCTCGTGTTCGCTCTTAAAGGGGCTTTTTCACGGTTTGGTAAATTGACAAAATTGAAAAAAGTTGTTTCATATTCGCAAATTTTAGTTTTAGTTATTATAAGTGTGAGGAAACCGTAATACTGAACATTTACAATGCTCTAAAATAGCCTTTACATGCATCTTTTGACGATTTGATAACCTGAAAATTATAAGGCGTTGCAACTCGAAACGATTGAATAATTTGGAGAGTTCGGTTGTTGTTAAATTTTGCGAAACTACGAGGATTGCTTATATGAAGTATAAAATACGTCTGTGAGTGTAAAAGGAACGATGGCCGAGTGGTCTAATGCGCAGACTTTTTACTTCAGGACTCCAGGGGACAGTGGTTCGAGTCCTGCTGAGGGTTACTTTTTTTTCGTTTTTTAATTTTTATTCTTGATTTTTTACTGGAGCTTTTTAGATCCAATGTTTACATTGATCGATATAAAGCATTAAAGGACAAACTTCAAAACATGTCAAAATCTGCGAAAAGGCCCCTTTATATGTTAGGAAATCCTCGGGGGAGAGTATTTAAAGTATTATAAAAGCTCCCTATCCGTCCATATTTTTCTCCTTCGATTTCGTTTTTGGGGACTGGTGGCGGTATCATACTGGTAGGTCATGTTTTAGTGAATAAGAGAACGGACCAGTGTCCGATTCAAACGAAGGGTACGTAATCATTTAATTTAAAACAGCCGCTTTATAAACGTCATACATTTGTACATTCAAGCTGGCGCCGGACAATGTTTAATGACTGATAATTGAAATAAGCAGTTTGAGCGCCGGACGGCGACCGTCTGATAACCGGATGGCACCCATGTGCTAAATATGTTATTCGGACGATCAAATGCCTGTAGATTAAATCTACAAGCGAGTCAAACGGTCGCCGATCAACAAAAAAACAAGACTGTTCAATGCCTACACAAGTTTAGTTCGATACACTGACGTCAAAAGTACATAGATCGTTGCTTTTCCGGACACGGCCAGAAGTTAAACCGCACGGTCGCCGTTGACATTTGACAATATTTTATAATATAACAAAAGTCGGGCTTCTGTCCGATCCAAGCAAAAATTGTTCGTAATTCGAACGCATTCGGGCGACGTGCTCCAAATTTTTCGATTGCATGGGACAGTCCGTAATAGGACTTCGTTATATGTCGAGACCTTATTTTATGTTTTTAAAATAGAACAATATGTCCTATTAGAATCATCATAATATTTCGTTGATATCAATTATGGCGATGTTTTATCATTTACCCACTAACAAGATTGCAAAACTTAAGGTATAAACACCTGGGATACGCGAGTCGTCAACTATACGCATTAGTCTGGCGTCATGTCGAGCGACAAATCAAGCACAGCACCGCGGGTACATTCTGGTTAGCCTGTTAAACCGCGGGAAAACCCATCAAATCGTCCGAACAGACGATATAAAACATATATTAGATAAATTGTAAACAAATGCTTCCAACATGAAAGGATAACATAAATCATTTCGGTGTTCTGTTTAAGCTCACTGTGTTTTTCCCTAAGGCCTTTTAACGGAAGTATCTGTTTCAGTTGCATTGATGCTGTGGGTTTTGAATGATAAATGTTATATTTCTGTGCAGGAGACATTATTTTAACATATATTTATTTGATTGCACGGTCTAATGTTTTGAAATATTTGTATATCCGCTTATTTGACTCCATTACATGAAATCGGAATAAACTTATTAATATAACTGGTCTACAAAATCATTTGCAGCAATCTTTGCTAAGCAAACTTAGATTTGAGTTTTTGTATGATTAAGGACTATTTTTAGTTTAGCATGTCGAGTAATAAAAGGTTCAAAAGTCATAAGAACAACACACAATATGAAATAGTGATGGTTTTTGTGGTGCAGAAAAAAAGCAACTTTGCAGCCTGTAACAGAATAGTTAACCCTTTCCCCCATAACAAGCAAAGTGAAAATGGCTTTTGCAGCCAGCATAAAACCAGAACAGTAACTCGCAGTCTATTGAGGTTGTATGCTGTTTGCTGCTCATTAGTAACTAAGGGTTGGAAATAAAGCCTTTAAAACGTTCATTTAGTCAGACAGGTATTTAATTTAATGTAACTTACTAAGGGACTTCAATGCGTCAAAATACGTATCTATGTCGTAAAGGGATAAGTCAAGATAAAGCCTTGGCGGATTGTAGTCACGAAAATACGTGTCGATCCATAATAGTATATAATTAAAAACGTAAAATACTTATACTATTTTCATTGAAAATTAATTTTATTTCTAAACGTCTACTTGATTGTTTAAAATGTTTTCAAAATCATAAAGAATAAACAAGACATATTCGACGACCCTATTTAATTAATTAAAAGCATATTTCTTGAAAATCTGATGTACGTCAATCACGCATAACCACTAATGAAATGACTGTCAACTTAAAAAAAACTCACAAAATTATTTGTAAAGACGATCTTGAAAAGTTTGTTTGCCCTCAGCTTCGAATCAGTCCACAGTAACTAACCAAGGGATGTAATTAAGTACACAGACATTTGAAATATGACTTGATTGGTTGTTTCCCTTATGTTTGCGAAAGGTGTTTCTTACAATAAAAGATGGAAAGAATGCTCACAGCCCATGTAGGTATTTCTATAATTGCCCGCAATAACGAATTCTGCAGCATTTACCTGGCGTTCATTTTATTTTTGACACAATGCGTTGTTACGCCTTCTCACATGTTAGTATTACTGAACTTAAATAACGTATTGCTTATAGTAGTACATTTTTTTGCAATTATTTGCTTTACATATATAAATAAAAAGTTGAAGTGTATATATTGCTTTATTTTATTATGCATATCGTGTTAGGTTTGCAGATGATCGCATTAAAATTTTTATTTGGACGTGTTTGCTCTATGCTGATTGGTTAAAGTCAGCTCGAGCATCCAGGACCAAATCGAAACTATTAAAGGCACTAAAAGGCGCGCAAAACCGGCTGAACCTGCCCGGTTATCGCATCGGTTTGCATACGAGCTTCTCATGCGACCCAGGGTTCGATCCCCGCTCACGTCGCATGTGGGTTTTAAAGGGTGTCATCATATTGCACAGGTGGATTTTTCCTCCGTCTACTCCAGCACAATTTCACACCTAAATGGAAAATTTATATCAGTAACAAATAACAAGCTGGATTTCGCATGTATAATTCATAATTTGTCCTAATATTCGAGCGTCTAATATGGAAATCGGACATGAGTTCTTGACATACTTGAACATGAGTTCTTGACATGCTGCACTACAGCGTCAGGTGCGAGAGAACCTCGTAATCATTGAAATGTACACATGCAGAACCGGCTGATAGTATTATTAAGATAAACCAAAATCACAACATCATGAGCTATACGGTCAAGACTAAGAAAGATAATTAATAAACACGAATCCTCTGGTAGTAAGACGCCACTATACAGTCAAAGAATTCAAATACTTCTAACACAAATGTACACGTATCTAAGCAATTAAACCCAAACATAAATCAATTAAAATGTAAATGTGCATCCTTTTACGGTTGTGTCTGTGAAATAAAATAACGTTTATGTTTACGATGATAAATACGTTACAAATCTGAAGCTCGTCCTTTGTTGTTTTTCTAACGAATATTTACAACCCATCTGAGAAATGGAGATTGTCAAACATTGAGAAATTGTACAACGCTCGCAACAGTTCGATCTGTTTTACACCAAAAGGACAACATAACAAATAACAATGACGTCAACGTCTATGACATGCGACCGTAACGTGAGAAAATGGCAGCAAAGCATGACGATAGTGATTGGCAAGAATATAACAGACGAAAATTATGTTTGCGAAAACCTCCGAGAATAACTCTTTCAAAAGAGGTCGACATAAAATAAATTACACACAAAGTGCTTACAATAACGTATGTATTGCGTTTAAATGTACAGAAATACATGCGTTGAATGATGATTTTTTCAACAAATTTCTACAATAGCACTTATTTTCTTATAAGTTATGGTTATAATATTCAACCTTAACGATGCATTGCATTTTGTTTATTATAATTTAGACCGAGTTAAGTATTGCGTGCATTATGCATAATCATTACATTACTGATCATGAACAGTCTACAGTATCGTTCAACCTGAAACGTAGATCTATAAGAAGACGAAAATAGTTTATCAAGGTTCATTCCACTCAACTTACCTCATGATTAATTTTGATTCATTGGATTGTTTTTAAAGCAATCACAATTTAAATATGCAACCACCTTGGGACCTTACTTACAGTCACGTCGCAAATACCGGAACTTGTCTGTTTACACGTACTTAAATTTAATTAATGCAGTTCTGCTTTATATTGAGAAATTAGCTTAAACTTTGCAGGAGGGAGGGGGGGGGGGGGGGGGGCATGGGTATATGTGAGCTGATTGGGTTAAAGTTAGGTTAGTCTCTACTTAAAATGATTTCTCTTGCGTCTCTACGGTGTTTGTACTTAACCTAACGTAGATCCCGTCAGCTCCCGTATACGCATGCCCTTCCCCTCCCCTCCCATTGTTTAATATTAACTAAAAGTGAATCGTCTTCTCCAATTAGAAAACTTGTGATCTCATGGTTGCACACAAAGGTCAGAGTCCGTGTCAATATATTAATATGCACTGTACAGGGGGGGGGGGGGGGGGGGGGAATGGAGCTTTTATCCATGAGCGACACGTTTATGTTCAAAACAAAGTTTTACACACAGAACGGCCGTTTTTTTATAATTAACAAATGGGGAAAGATTGTGCTAAATCGCAGGCATTAGTTATGGGAATTCTTACATACACGAAAGACGTGTTTAAAATTTGAATTGAATATATTTAGTAAACAATAGATACTTTTTTTTTACCTCGGCTATCTTAAACACATCCTTATGGCGGCTTCATACATGATAAATTTAAATAGCTGAATGCTTATATTATTTATAAAATTATGAGCAGAATATAGTCATGTGAAATTTAATCATGTTAGCCCCGTTAGAAAATATTCAATGTCACTTTCAGACGGTATGGTAAGGGTAAGGATTAGAGGTCGGGTTAGGGTTAGGGTTGGGTTTAGGCTAACCCAAACCCTAACCCGACCCCTAACACTAACCCAAACCCTAACCCTTACCCTCTAACCCCCCCTTGCGCACAACCAAACCATGCCTCGCCCGTTGTAGTTTTCCGCCTCCCCTTTCAGACACGTTCAGAATAAAAATGAATGCTATTTTTTTATTTTTTTATCTGCATACTTAGTAATGACTGAATGGTCTGTGATATCCGCGCATACAATTACAGATATAATTATTATATCAACTTTATTCTTATGTCTGCATTTATTAATAATCTTAAAGGGTCCTTTTTCACATTTTGGTATATTGACAAAACAAAATAAAAAATGCAGATTCGCAATTGTTCGTTGTAGTTATGATATTTGTGAGGAAACAGAAATACTGAACATTTACCATGCTCTAAAATATCCATTATATTCATCTTTTGACGATTTAAAAAACCTGAACATTATAAAGCGTTGCAACGCGAAATGATTGAATTATTTGGAGAGTTCTGTTGTTGTCTTTATATTTTGTGACACTATTAGGATTGCTTACAAAAAGTATGATATATCGCTCAATGTTTGAGCACGAATGGCCGAGTGGTCTAAGCGTTAGACTTTTACTCCAGGGATCAGTGGTTCGAGTCCAGTTGAGGGTTGCTTTTTTTTCTTTCTTTAATTTTATTCTTGTTCTTGTACTGGAGCTTTTTAGATCCAATGCTTACAATGATCAATATAAGCATTTAATAACAAACTTCAATACATGCCAAAATCTGTGAAAAAGTTCCTTTAAAAAAGAATAATACAATAAAGAATCGCTCACACATGTAGTATGAAATGCTATGAGTTGTGGTGTTGATTATCGTGAGCGCAATCAACGGCACCGCGTTCTGGGTCACTTATTTCATTTTCGTTAAGTGTTAAGTGTCATCCCAGATTACCATTTGCAGACCACACGTGCTATTCTGGGATAACACTTTCCGCTTTAATAGAATCGTTAAAATAAATGCTCTTCTAACACATAATCCATTTTTAGATGTTAAGTGTCTACACAGGCTAATATGGGACGATAATTTACGCAATTGCATTAAAGGGGCCTTTTCACAGATTTTGGCATGTTTTGAAGTTTGTCATTAAATGCTTTATAGTGATAAATGTAAACATTGGATCTAAAAAGCTCCAGTAAAAAATCAAAAATAAAATTTAAAAAAGGAAAGAAAAGTAGACCGCAGCAGGGCTCGAACCAGTGACCCCCGGTGTCCTGGAGTAAAAACTAATTAGACTGCTCGGCCATCCTGCCAAGTAAGCATAAGCGGCGTATTTTATACTTTATATAAGCAATCTCGAAGTTTCACAAAACTTGCATATAATGGCTTTATTAGACCATGGTTAATGTTCAGTATTACTGTTTCCTCACAAATATCATAGCTAAAACGAAAATTTGCGAATCTGAAACAACTTTTTTCAATTTTGTCAATTTACCAAAACGTGAAAAGATCCCTTTAATTTAAGCCCATTTTTCACAGACAGAGGCTAACTGAAATCGTTTCTATTATTGACACTGATTTTAAGTAACAACAAGGGAGACAAAAACTCGTTCACCGACTAAGATGGTTATTTACGAGTGATCTATCTTCGAAAAAAAGACTTAAACGTAATGCTAACGTTGGTGACCACCACACTAGACAGATTCATATAACAAAAGACCACACCAACATGGAAAATCTGTCAGTTACTACTATATATAGCTGGAATTGCATCTTTTATTTAATATTAGCCCCCAATTTTCGGGACTCTAGTAAGTTAGTTAAGTAATAATGCTGGGTACACTTAGGGTCCACACACAATTTTGCCTCAGATGTGAAAGAGTATCATAAACTTAGAAATACAGACACACGCATTGAGTAATTAAGAAAACAAATAGGCCGTGCTCTGTGAAAAAGGGGTTAAATGAATGTACGTAAAGTGTTGGTCTATATCAGCCTGTGCAGACCGCATCATAAACAGGCGGATGTTTTTATTACGTATACAATTTAAAGAACTTTGTAATTGTCGGGACAGGCGAGAGATTACGGCAAAAGCCTTTCATCCCAAGGTCACCAGGTAGGTTAAATTGTTTTATTTCAAATTGTATTGTTGTTCTTTTAATAACACACTCTCTCTCTCTCATTCCGTTGATAAAATTAATTAATTTAAAACATCGAATGAGGAACTTCAAAGGAACAAAATCTGTGAGCATATCCCTTTAACCCATTTATGCCTAGCGTCTAGAAAAAGGCATTGGCAAACAGCGTAGACCCAGATGAGACGCCGCATGATGCGGCGTCTCATCAAGGTCTGCGGTGTTTGCTTAAAGGAATTCTTTAAGAAATATTCTAAATATATATATTAATACACGAGACATCCCTTATTTGGGAAATAAATTGATCCAATTTAGAAGGATGGGAGAGTCCACTGGGCATAAATGGGTTAAATACCACACCATCATTATCATCGCGTGTTCACAAATGATATGGATAAGGTAAATAACAGGATATTGGTGTTCTACCGCTATTGCCCCAATAAACGATCAAATGAAAAAACAGCACTATTTATTTTCATTTGAGTGTACATAAACAACGCAACTGACGTGACCTTATCGACTTGTTTACATTCTACCGGACCTGATCGACTTGTTTACATTTTACCGATGATGCAACCACTACGTCAATGAAACTAGAACGAGGCTGTATTGGTTAATGAATATGCATGCGACGGTTTACCGCTGACTGTAGTTCACGATCCGCTGGCAACTAGTGACTGTTTACTTCGGATTAACTGTTTAGAAACAAGTTGGAATTTATGACAATTGTGTTGTTTACTGCTAGAATATTGTAGGATTTTAAGTTCTTAATCAGAAATGCCGACAACACCGGAAAAAATGACGAAATATGAAAAGGTATGCGCTTTGTTTTAGCTTGTTGCTGAAACTCATAAGGATTTTAATATCGTGTTATATTTCAAGTGACCTATATTATGAAGGCGATATATAATCTCGACCTAGTTTCAAACGATCAACAGCTCATAGCGTCAAGTTAGCTAAATTTTATGAAGTGGATAATCATAGCTCGAGAACAATTTATTTCATACTATCATAGGACGATTTGAAGCATAAATACTGCAGACATGAAAAGAAAAGACATACGTCATTTAACTATACGGTTTCAAATGCATTTGATTTTACATTGCTTGTTATGTCCAGTTATTAAGCTTAAATTATTACCTTTTCATTACGAAGAATAAGAGTGGATTATTATACTTTAGGTCAGCGGGCTAAAATGATCCTTCGATTGACGTTTGGTGTACACAATTATTTTGGAGGTGTTGTTTAGTTGTTTATAGTGCATTTTTGTAACGCGAGTTTTGATTGGTTGAAATTGGGTGTGTGGCCGTAACACACCTTCATTCATTGACCGACCTTGAGAAAGGTCGATGGAGTTATGTTTTTAGAAATTCCAGTCTAAAACAAGATGAAACTAAAGGCTAACTTTCTAGATTGGCATAAAACAGTCATAAAACACTTATTCAACAAAGTTAATCACTATTTTTATGATATTTCAGATCTGAAATCATTTCAAGTAGAAAATAAAACAGTTTTGCAAGATGTTATTTATAAACTAGATTAGTTGTCAGTCATTAGATATACATTAGAGACAGTTCTTCTTGAATACTTTAGCTTTTATGTTATCATACGTCCTATTGATCCGGAGGGTCAGTAACTAGAAGTTGGATTATTGCAACTACATAAACAAGCTACATGTATATGTCCTCGGGATTAGCACATAATGGTTATTCTTGAGTTTAGCCAGGAAAACAGGGGAATCGACATTATTCGTTGAAACTTACTCGTTTGCTAAATTGTTACGGGCGTTAAAAACTAAAAATGGATCCTGGCGTAAATGTGTTCTTTTGTTAAATGTTGTACTTAAACGTTTGTTAGTGTTGGAAAGACTTTTCACTTTTTTTAAAAATCGTCTAAGTTGTCTACTGAATACAGCTTGTTTTCCATGAAAAATGGTGGACATTTTGTATAGAGGAAATATGCATTTGCAATAATGTCTGTACTCGTTTATTTCAACAATATGCAGAATGTCTGTGTGCATTAGGGACTGAAGGATTACTTTGCATAACAAACTTATTAAAACTTATTTTGTTTCAGTTTTATTTTCACCTTTTCGGCAAATTCTTTTATATATTTTTTGTATTCTTCTTTCATTTTTATGATAACGGTAAACTTATTACAATAATAATAATTGTATGGTTGAAACGTTTTATAATAATAAGATTGGTTAGTTCAACATTTTTAAATGTTACCTTTGACATGCAATGTACCATAACGCACAGAACTATTTTAAGATTGTTTTAATCTCTTATGCATTCAGTTTATCTGCATGTTAAACTTTTCCCCGGTCTCGAGCTCGGCGAATTTGTATATGAAACTGTTTACTTTATTTGATAAACACTGACCAACAGCTGACCTTGTGTCCTTGTATTGTGGTATTGGAATGCTCTATCCCGGCCAGTATGCAATTTATCTGGTACTCACATTTTCTGTTCAGAAAGGGATTTAGCTAAAAGGGAAATGGTGGTGGTATTGATGGGGGTGGTCTTCCTTTGTTAGCATCCATCCTTTTAAACATGACCACATTCCAGTAGTATCTCTACCCTTTTGAAATATGTATATCTAATGTGTTGTTTTTTTCTTATGTTTGTTGTACCTTCTCATTTTATTTGGTAATGGCGTTAAAACAGAAACACCCTACTTGTTTGTATAGGCTATTGACGAATAAATAGATTAGCATGCAATATTTCTTGGCATTAAAATCACATCATTTTAAATAAAAAACAACATTTTTTGTGGAATGAATGCTGAATAAATGAAATTACTTAAGTGAAAACAGCTCATTAAGTCACTAACGTTGTGCAACGTTGCCCGTCCGACGTTTTAGAGGTCACCCTACCCCCATTTCAGCCCAACCTCCTCCCGCCATTGTTTAAGTCTGACTTAATCCCCATATCATGCAGTCCAGATCGGTTCGGTTCATACACAGGAAGTTCAAAATAAAACAGTGGCAGTGTATTATAAGGGTCGAAATACATGTATAATAATATCATTCATTATAGTATCACTCATATATGCAAACAAAAGTTGCTTTTTTAATAGACATGTACATAAATGGATATTTCCTTTTTGCCGACAGGTCGTACCTTACTGCAAAAAAATGATGTAGAAACTTTATACAATCATTTTTACCATTAATGGTGAAGCATAAAACATTTTACACCCAAATACATTATCCCCCGGCCTTCCCTGCATTTTTGGGATTATTATCCTGTTTTTGTGTGAAACTTCTAGAATGTGTGTATAGTATATTCATAGTTTACATTACTATTCTCCACTATCGATCGTACTACATCTCCATTGTAACCGATCTACTCTTCATTACATTCATATGACGTCTGAGTTGCTATAATTATGTTAACAAAACGGACTTTGGTTGCAAGTATTACGTAAACCAAGGGCACATGCGTCTAAATGCCTTACCCCACGAACATGATTTTTTCGCAGGACTTAAATTCAATCATTTTATTCCCCCAAAGGAGGGCATATAGTGATCGCACTGTCCGTCTGTCTGCCTGTCCGTTCGTCCGTTTGTCCGTCACACTTTTGCGTTTAGGTTTCGAAAAATGCTCATGTCGCTTCTGATATAACCTTCATATTTGGTATGCATGTGTATATGGACAAGGCCTTTCCATACACACACAAATTGTGAACCCTTTGACCTTGACCTTGAACTTAGGGTCCGCGTTTTAGGTTTCGAAATCTACGTTTAGGTTTCGAAAAAGCGTTTTTGGGGGGCATATGTCTTCCGATGGAGACATCTCTTTGTTTAATTAAATCTTATTTTAATGCTCAACAAGTCAGATTACACTTTAGAATTATGGTCAAGAAGCTTTTATGGAAGATTTAAATTACACAAAACATTTTGTTAATTAAACTTCGATATCCTCTTAATGCGAATAGAAACAAGGCGTCATTAAAAGATGTTTAATATACATTGTACGACCTCAGTGAAGTTGTCACAGAGTATGTGCACAAAGCTGTTCTTATCAAAACTCCACTTAATATGATATGATCGTCACGTTCAAGTCATTTTAGTTGAGATCAGCTGATCCGTAGCGTGAGATGTAAGTGTCCCGTTTATGGAACACAAGGCTCAGGAATCCATTTTTTATCGCGATAGTGCAACGTCGCGGATAAGTTTTTTTTTTAACGTATTTCAGTCATACCAAGGCCGTCAGTTAACCAGTTCAAAATATTTCCTTGATTTATAGCCCGTATGCCAATAAAAGTGCACATACGTAAGCCAGTTACTGACTACTGCACTACATGAATAAAAGGTAAGGGGAGGGGGGGGGGGGGGGGGGGGGGCTGGCCGTAGCAAGAATTTCGGGTCCAATCCGTACACGAGTTATGTTACCGGGCCGGGAATCGAATCCTTTATAGTCTGATTTACAGTCCAGCACTCTACCAACCCAGGTAATGCCATAAATGTCATATAGCTATATATGAGTCTCGTTCTTTCAAACCGGGGCTTAATGCATAGGCGTAAAGTGTCGTGTTTGACGAGCCTGGGAAATCCGTACCTGCTTATCAGGAACTACACTACGCTGTATTTTCCAAAGGAAGTCTCTCTTGAACATAATAATTTCAGTCTAGGCGGAATGTGTTGTCCTTGATTAGCCTGTGTGGACTGCACAGGCTAATCTGCAATGACCCTTTCGTGTCCCCAGATCGAGGCTCATATGCGTACGCGCTCAATTTGAATCATAGATATTGACAGAAAACGAATGGAAGTTAGAATTTTTAAATTCATATCCAGAAATAGACATCGATGATTATTACACTTACATTTAGAATAGAGCACAAAATACCAAATGGTGTTATAATATAATGTGTCTGTACGCCAGAAAAAGATGCGATCGCTACGCTTAATCGGTTGCGATCGTTTTGACCTTTCCTCGATTTATAAATAACACTTAACACGGTGACATCGTTGAATATACTCACATGTAATATGCGATTCAGCCCTTGACTAATGGCACGACGCGTTATTGTTATTTGCTTGCTCTTGATATTGGACATTCTTACATGTAGCACGAGCGTAACGACGTAGAATATATATAAATATATTCTACGTCGTTACGCTCGTGCTACATGTAAGAATATAAATATATAAAATAGATATTCATTTATTTTATGCTTTCCGATGGTTTATAGAAAAGTATCAGTGAATTAAAATTGATATTTCACTGTTTCAAACAGTGAAAAATAACAGTGTAAATTATCGATGATTTTCATTGTTTTACTTGAGCTAATGTTAAGATATCTTTGGTTTCCCAATTGTGACCCTCAATTAAAGGCAATTTTACCAAGGGCGACTACTCTGCATTGATGTTTATAAAAACATACGTATTTGTATGAATGAGCTAAAGGAATAATTTGAAGTTCAGCAAAACGACAATTATGTTGTAAACATTAAATATGAAAACAATAGCCATACCTTCACGGGAAGGAATGTGTTAGTTTAATTTTACTAAGCAACCAATAAAAATGCGACTTTGTATATCCCAACATATAAAATACATGAGGGCGCCCAACGGGGAATTATATTGTCTGGAATGAAAAAAGATCACAAATAATTATTTGTAAGCATAAAATAAAAAAGTTAATATTTGGATTTGGTGGAGTATCGATTTTAATTCACTCGTGATCATAAAAAAAATATTTTCACCCGTGGCTGTGCCACTCGTGAAAATATCATCTTCTATGATCACTCGTGAATTAAAATCGATCTTCCACCAAATCAAACAAATATCCTCACTATATATATAAACGAGAGAGATTTCTCTACCAGTTCTTTCATCGCTGTTATTCATAAATTAGAGTTAGAACTTTTATCGCTATCATGTTTTTGTTAATGGTTTGCTTACACAGCATGATATATATAACTGAAAATGTACCACGTTTCTTCCTTTTACTTCCAAACAATCTGCAAACAAGTATTATCTCTGTTTACTGAAAGAATACTTGCATAAAATCTTTTATGATTCTTACTCGTTATGTGTGATTTAGTCTGATTTAAAAAAAATATATCCATGTATTCGTAATATATTATTGTTATTATATATGTATTGCACGATTTAATAATATGGGTCTTTTCACTTTTGGCAGGATTTTTAGATCGTATATAGAAAAGAGTTACCACATATTTAAACCTGGCGTTCATATTTTATCATATAATGACTAACGATACGCTAACCTGGCCTTCATATATTATCACACAATGACAAACGAGATGCTCGGTATTTCATCTATTCGTGTTGGAATACGACTGTTGCTAATTATTTATATAACTTGCTGAACTTGACCGACTTCTTACCTTGCCAGAAAACAATATACCTATAAAGCTATTGCAACAGCTCGACGGCTGCGTTCGGGAAATTTCGGAGATTTCCGTTAGTTTATTATCTATCGTCTTCGAGATTGACGGAAGTAAACGAAGACGATAAAGAAAATGCGTGTCGTGCCAACAGATGCTTAAGTAATTATACGAGACACATTCCGGGATTAATGGGATATACAAAGTCGCATTTTTATTGTTTGCCTAGTAAAATATAACTAAAACATTCCTTCCCGTGAATGTATGGTTATTATTTTAATATTTTATGTTTACAACATAATTATCGTTTTGCTGAACTTCAAATTATTTCTAGAGCTCTTACGAATACCGTTGCCACCACAAAGGTTCTCAGTCTTATCAATTACAAAACGACTTGGAAAAAATGTGCAGTTGATTCGAATTTTCTATTTTTTTTCAAACATTCGAACAACGTGTTGTATACATTTGGATAGAGTATAATGATTAAAAAAGAATTTAATTTTACCATGCAGAGACTTGGGATGTGAAGCAAAAAAAAAGTAATGCTTTTGTGACGACTTTGCGCTATCAGAATATGAGTGTATTCAAAGTCAGCAACTTTTTATATAACGTTTGTTTCCATTTGCTTTTACTCCAACTTGACCGATAAAAATGCGGCAATTTATAACATATTACTGTCTGGTAAATTAATTTAAATGTCAACCGCCGTACGTTTAGTGACCTTCGTAGACAAAACATGTGATGACGGAGATTAAAATGCTAGATACATACATAACGAATAATCGAGCAAATATGCAAATGGCAAGCAAACATAGTGCGAGCAATCTACAAAGGAAACGTAAATAATCCGGTACGTTTATGCTGTACAAAGAGCCAATGGAATAGTGTTTTAATTAGTCACGTGTGTGACACGTGGAAAACCTTTCCGAGATATTTATTATATAATTTCTTACATGATCACAAAATATTTGATGCCCGTTACAGTCTTTAATGTACCCGCATATAAAACATGTTTAGATTAGTCGATCGCACTTATTTTATTTAATTTCTTCCTCAAACTGGTTCATATTTCATATGCCTTTAGTAGTTTACTTGCGTAAAATACTAGTCATTCGTTTTCAAAACTATAAAAAAGTTAAACTAGCTACACTTAACTTTTTCTCTATTTTTTTCGGCGCCAGCTACAAATGTGTTCTTTGTCGGCTCTCAGCCTATGTGTTTCAATAATTTATAAGTTATGGATTCGTGAAATTGAAGCGCGCTGCCATGTATCTGAATATTAATATACAGTCACCTTGACGAGATTTTACGTATACATAAGGTGGGTTCCCACTGCCGATCCGATCAACTCGATCATCCCGATCACTGAATTTCCCGACCAAACCCGACCATAATCGACTAAAAAGGGTATACACGACTTCTTCTCGACCTCTTGTCGATAACATACGACCCACACACGACTCATTCACGACGTCCACTCAACCATCTTTCCGATTTCCACTCGATCATCTCGACCTTTACGCGAGCCCTATACGATCTCAGCTCGACCAAGTGGACCTCAGCTCGATCGCCACCAGATCTTCACACGACCAGATCGTGATGGTCGTACTACAGTCGTACACAGCGATCTAAAATAACTCGGGTAGAGGTAAAGCAGATCGGGAACAGAGCTCGTGTATGGTCGAATAGCAATCGGGAAGTGATCGTGAACGGTCGAGTAGCCGTCGGGTTGCAGTCTATTAAATGTGTACATCAAATCGAATAGAGGTCGAGTCGATCGTGTTGCGATCTAAAATAACTCGGGTAGAGGTCGAGCGGATCGGGTACAGATCGTGTAAAAGATGTCAATCCGATCGCCACACGATTGCTTCACGATCAACTCGATCTTCTACTCGACTAAAACACGACCACTTCCCGAGCGCTTCTCGATCCATTTCCTACTCGACCGCTACTCGATATTTTTTGATATGTCAAAAAATATCGGGTAGGAAGCCCGACCAATGCCGACCAACCCGACCGGCCCCGACCACTCATGCCGACTGAACCAGATCAGTACCCGACCGCTTGATCGGGCTTGATCGAGTTGATCTGATCGGCAGTGGGAACCCAGCTTAACTCATTTGCGAGCGCCCAATTGTGTTGCATTTCACTTGGCATTACCGTTAACATTGTAACATGAATGCCTTAAAATTAGTCATTTTAAGGAAACGTCGTTGTTTTAAAGAAGTGCGGAAAATTACTATCCTTTGAAAAACACTATAGTGAAGACTTCGTTTCTTTAGATCGTTAAAAATCGTTCTCATGAAACCATTTATGATCACACCACTTGTCAGATAGATACAATATTACTTCTTATGTCTCACAAATATTTTTATTTGATGTTTTTTGACGTTATCAGCAGGACATTGGACTGTTGTTCTTATTGCTATCTTGTTATCTATTAGAGAAAGTACAGTTGGTTGAAGTTTGCTTATAGGTCATAAGTAGCCAGTTTAATATGCATATTGTATGATGCAATAAAGCTATTCTTTGCTAAGTAAAGGAAAACATTTAATAAAAATGTGGTCGATACATAAAAAACTATGCCCTTCTTACCAAGTTCTTCGATGCAGACATTGTATTTAAAACAAAAATCGATACATGTATTTTCAAACGTTTCGACTTTCTCCATGGTTACGTTTTATGAAGAGTTTCAGATATAAAGAAGTGATCAAGTAGCTTTAACCAACGCGGCATGTGCACGAATTTACACGTGTTATTATTAACCCATTTTATGCCTAGCGTCCAGAAAAAGGGCCTTGGCAAACAGCGTAGACCCAGATGTGACGCAGCATGATGCGGCGTCTCATCAGTGTCTGCGCTGTTTGCTTAAAGGAATTTCTGTAAGAAATATTCTAAATATAGAAATAAATATACTATACATCCCTAATTTTGGAAATAAATTGATCCAATTTAGAAGGATGGGAGAGTCTACTATGCATAAATGGGTTAAGCTACCTATATTTATAGCCTAATGTCACCTTATCTGAGCAAATGTTTTCCTAAAGTATTCGCAAGAGTCTCTCTCTCAGAAACACCGATAAACAAAACTTTCGTCAGAATTCTTACTGGATTCTTAAACTCTGTAATGGACAGACATGTAATGGAACGGAAAAGTTTGATAGAAGCGGTTAGTATGTATAATAAATTATTGGAAGTCATGTATATCCACAAAGATGTATTTGATCGATGTGTATATATTAGGATGTAAATTAGCACGGAAGTCCGTCTTTTGTTAGCACAATGCAAGATGATTTAATGAATTTTTGGAGTGAAGATACAAGAATAAAAGTGTTGCGATAAATTATAGTGTAATTTGCGCATAATAAGAAGTCATATTATAAAACACCCTGTGCGATTGCCATTGCAAGGTATGTTCACATCGTTATGCATGTGCGCTATCTTGTTGCAAGTTTTGAGTCGATACGACGTAAACACTTGGAAATATTGGATATTTTTTATCAATGATCGTTCGCCAAAAGTTACGACTACAATAAGAGTTTATAACAATACACGTGTGTTGTCAATATTGGTCAAATGAAAGATTAAAAAAAATATGAGTAGTAGACTAACATATGGAAATAATATGTTGACGTCGGTGTTGTGCTTGTATGTTTTTTGTAAAATTGTAGCGTTATGTTAAAATGCCGTACGGTGACTAAGAACGTCGTGTGATCATAGATTCCTGAAGCTGCTTTTATATAATAAAAAAACCGTCCTAATCCATATTATTCATCACTTCTTACACTTTTTCATTCATTTGAACTAATAATTGTTTTACTATATAAATAAATTTAAATAATTTTCTAGTCGTACCGGTGTTCTGCCCTTTTCTAAACAGTATTGATTGGATTTGATACAAAAAAGGTTCTATAAAAAGCTCAGGACTTTAATGGATTTGTGAATATTAAAATGATTTAACACGAATTTTGACGCCGGATCGATTTAAAAAATGTCTATTGATATGTAAAGTTTCTACAATAAGTTCTGTTGTCCTGTGCATGTATGCTAGTTATATATTTAATGTGTCAACATTCTGTAACAAAAATCTGAATATTTTGATATATTTTTGTGCTTTTAATGCGGGACTATATTGTCGAGAAAACTTTCAAGGTTTCTCCCGACGGCACACCACATGATATAAGTATGGGTAAACATTTAAATGGTTGATAATAGGATATATTAACTCTCGCGACATTTAATATATCAGTGACACGTTTTGTTGATTATGCGTTAGCAATAATTAATTGCTTTGGCTGAACACGATCTTTTTGTCCACAACGTCGGCGAGTTATCAAATCGTGAAGAGTGCATGTTTATGTAAAACAAAAGAGTCATCGAAAATTTTGTTCCGTGAATGTTTTATATTTTGGGCAGACATTTTGAACACTAATGAAATATTCGTAAAGATCCAAATATGTTACTTTTTGTAATTTATATGGGCCGTGTTCTGTGAAATAGGGTTAAATGAATATGCGTAAAGTGTCGTCCCAAATAAGCCTGTGCAGTCCGCACAGGCTAATCAGGGACGACTCTTTCCGCTTTTATGGTCTTTTTCGTTTTAAAAAAAAGTATCTTAGCAAAAATATAGTTATGGGCGGAAAGTGTCGTCCCAGATGAGCCTGTTCGGACTGCACAGACTAATCTTGAACGACACTTAACGCACATGCATTGAACCGTTTTTTTTTCACAGATCAAGGTCCATATTTTTCATTTTGAAGGTAAATTATTTTGTTGTTAAGTCTCTGATTAACATAGAGCAGCCGGCGGCTTGTCAATGATTGAAACTAAATATCGTCACACAAAACCGTTTATCACCAATCATGACATGTTATCATATATCGCGCTGGCCTTCTATGATCATGATAGAAGGAGTTAAGTACAATGTCCTAGTTAGGTCTTTGTTTAGAAGACGTTGTGGGCGCCTTTAACCAAATTGTATGCGAAGCGTCTAGAAAAAAGGCATTGACAAACAGCGTAGACCCAAAAGAGACGCCGCATCATGCGGTGTCTCTTCAGGGTCTGCGCTGTTTGCTTAAAGGAATTTCTGTAAGAAATATTATAAATATAGAAATAATTGAAATATATATATATAAGACATCCCTAATTATGTAAATAAATTGATCCAATTGAGAAGGATGTGAGAGTCCACTACAGCCGTTCTTCGAGTTTTTTTTTTTCTTAAGACCATGCCTCTGTTGGTGAAAAACTCATATATCCATCGGTCTTTCCCTTCTTAATATTTACCAGTATGGTGCTGAGGTTCAAATGATCTCTCTTGGTTTCAGATCTGTATGTTCGTAAAATGATGAGGATGATTGTTCCTAACGTACATGCATCGAATTCATGTTGTCTCCCTTTGTTTCAGATATATCAATTGTCGCCCCTGACTTTTTTTTTCAAACACTTAAATTGTCGTCCATGTTCAAAATCGAGGTCGCATTAAAGGTACAAGCCACGAACCGCGCTGTCCTGTTTTGTTTAAAAACAAACAATATCTCCCCTAAAAACACGACTTTGTCACCCTTGTTTCAGATCGAGCAGTTCGTGAAGGGTTTCAAGTTGTCGTCCCTGACGTACAAGCGAGTTATGCACCTGCTTAACGATGAGATGAACAACGGACTGCATGAGAGCATGAACTACCACGCAGACATCAAGATGTTCCCCACATTTGTGCGGGCTCTTCCGGATGGAACAGGTAGTGACCGCGCGCAATATCCGGATGCTTTATACATTTTTAATGGGATATTGATAGGTTTTCGGATACCGGGTTTTCGGTTGTCCAATGGTTCTTTCACCATTTCATCAGGCATAGCTCTTGACCGTCAAGTTGATTTCGTTATTTAGAAATACATTAAATCATTGCAAACAAATGAGCAAAATGCGGCTGTTACTATCTGTAAATCTAAAAAGTACCAGTACACAGTTCTATGACACTTTTAGAAATAAAAACAAGAAACAAGAAGTATGACAGTCTTGATGTTCAAATGCGTTTGATTCAATATTGAAATATGAGACATAATACGATACAAAAATGCGACTTAACATTATGCAGAGCGTTTTGCAAGATCTTGTCAATGCCGCATTGAGAAATTGCATCAAAATGGAAATAGTTCGTCACTGAAACGCCGAAGTGGTTTTACCGAGCCAAATATAACGCATTGTGTTTATGTAACCGGCTAAATCCCGAATGGTAATTCGAGATGCAGATAAATGACGCAAATCTTGCATCATTTAGTCGGTCACATTGCATTGTTAAAGATATTTAAACAGATCATATCTAAAACAAATATAAAATGTCTACACAAATCCGTCTCAATCTTTGGATTCAAGAACACCGAATTTGCTGCCCGACATTTGTTTCGGTTTAATACCAACGCTTAGTATAACCTTCAAAGGAAGCTGATGATTGCTCGCAACATGTATTTGTCGGACATGCATGTCTGTAAACAGCATCTTTATATATTTGAGCTCGCTTGCGCATACAGCACGAGGTAAATAAAAACACCCAAGTGCGTATTCCTTGAGAAAAATCAATACTAACATACCCTGAAAGGATCTTGAGATGTTTTTGTGAGTGGGGTTTCAATCCGGTTTCAATCCGGGATCTCCCGGCTGCAAGGCGGACACCGTCTTTACTGCACAATTCCGCACCCACTTGTTTTTTATGCCCCCGGATCGAATGATTGGGGGCACATTGTGTTTGGACTGTCTGTCTGTCTGTCTGTCTGTCATTATGTGTGTCCGTCTGTCCCAAAACTTAAACATTGGTTAAAGTTTTGCAATATTTTGCATGCATGTGTATCTCATGGAGCTGCACATTTTGAGTGATGAAAGGTCAAGGTCACCATTCAAGGTCACAGGTATAAAAACAAATCCAATGGAAGTTATAAGCTTTAAAGGGAGATAATAATATGTACCTTTCAAATGATAAAAAAACAAAGCGGCGCAGTAGGGGGCATTGTATTTCTGAAAAACACATCTCTTGTTTCTTAAACACATCCGCGCTGTGCGTGCAGGTCATTATCCCTTCGTTGAATGTTATACACATCAGGTGCATGCTTGTATTTTAATACAATTTTTGAAGCAGAATGAACGCTTAAAACCAGCATACATGATTACTTAATTTCAAAGGTTTTATTACTTTCCTTTGAATCTTGGACTTTTCTTCTATCGGGAAAATACTGGTATACGTAGGTCTATTTTGTTAATTTATATTATTAACTTAATAAGATCGTAAGATCAGTGTAGACAGGGTCTTGCATTCTTTTCGTATTCGTTTGCAGAAAAAGGAAAATTCCTCGCATTGGACTTGGGCGGTACGAACTTCCGGGTGCTGATAGTACGGATAGACCAGCGTGATGTTGACATTCAGAGCCAGACGTACCTCATTCCGCAGAGAATCATGCTGGGGACCGGAATACAGGTACGTGCACACGTGCGCGCGGCGTCTGCTAAACACGTAGTGAACGTTGATGACGTAAAGAATTGTCCATTTGTTAATGCTGCTGGAAAATTAATGTTACTCCCATTATGGAGTGTCATTTAAAACCCGGCCATTAGATTGTCACTTTGTTTTCTGCTGCCGCAAAGTTGTTTTCGTCATTTAATTTTGTCATGTTTAAGACTTCTTTCAGCATCGCTTTTAAACCAATTTCCATTAAACGCAAGATATTGTGTACTATTGGTTTAATTGAGCGGAATCTACCTAATAGGGGGTTCATCCAGACAAAGTGGTCAGCTAGTTTTGAAAATGACCCGTCAAAACACAGACCTTTTACAAGGGCGTTGAAATCAACGTGCAAATGCCTCTCTCGTAGCAGTTGTTCGACCACATAGCGGACTGTATATATGCAGGTTCATACGTGATCATTCTCGTTTCAGTTGTTCGACCACATAGCGGACTGTATATATGCAGGTTCATACGTGATCATTCTCGTTGCAGTTGTTCGACCACTTAGAGAACTGTATATGCAGGTTCATACGTAATCATTCTCGTTTCAGTTGTTCGACCACATAGCTGACTGTATATGCAGGTTCATACGTGACCATTCTGGTTTCTGTTGTTCGACCGCATAGCGGACTGTATATGCAGGTTCATACGTGACCATTCTGGTTTCAGTTGTTCGACCACATAGCGGACTGTATATGCAGGTTCATACGTGATCACGATCTCAAGGACGAGACCATACCGCTGGGCTTCACGTTCTCCTTCCCGTGCCGACAGGAAGGGCTCGCCAAGGCGCGCCTCTCAAAGTGGACGAAGGGCTTCCGGTGCGAGGGCGTGGTCAACGAAGACATATGCTTCCTGCTGCATGAGGCCATGAAGCGGAAAAATGTACGTCACGCGCGCCACGTGTTAGCGTGTGAGAGTGTGTTTGCGAATGCGCGTTTGCGTGTTTCTGCGTGTGCGTGGATTTTCACCGAATTTTTCAGCGTATTTCTTTTATTTGTGCTTTCTTCGTTGTGTACGTGCGTTTTAAAGACGTAAAACGTGCATTTCATGTGTTCTGAAGCAGTACTAGAAAGGTCTAATCTAAACTTATTAAATAAGTATTGTAAGGACAGCTTGGAAAGTTCTGTGCGTTTTAGAATTACAGGACAATGGACATTATACTTTTTATTAATCAAACAGAACTACTGTTTACCGATAAAGTGTTTACCGCAAATAGTTACCAGTTGGCCACCACATGAAGAATCACACACATTGACCCGTGCTCATATTAAATTACTAACAGCACATACGTGCCCGTTGTTGGAAGATTCAATATTTTACAGATTATTGTGACTATAAATGACATTTGTTGAAGACCCGTAGTGTCCATGGCTGTCTAAAGCAGTACAATATTAGCCCTTTACCACTTAGATACGTATTTTGACGCATGTGTAGTCCCTTAGAAAGTTACATTTAATTAAATGCCTTTTTACTAGATCCAAGTTTTAAAGGCTTCATTTCCAACCCTTAGATACTGATGACCAGCAAACAGCATAAAACCTGAACAGACTGCGAGTCACTCGCAGGCTGTTCTGGTTTTATGCCGTTTGCACATAGCTATTTCCACTTTGCTTCCGAGTGGAAAAGGGTTAAACCTTACAAGTTGTTTAGTTGAAGTAACACGCTTGATCACATGCAATGTGTGATAAAAGACAAGCAGGGTAAACAACGAAATAGCCGAAAGGTTTTCGTTACAGAGTTTTATTGCTTAAGATGAAAGAAAACATGTTTTCCTTCGCTCTATTGCTAGTAACGGAAGTATTGCGGCATATGATTGTAACACATAAATGTGATTTATACAGCAGATAATTAATGTTTGTCAGTTACTTTCTATTTATATGTGTTCGTATTATTGGTAGGATTTTTTTAAATTGTATATACGATAACGTTATAAAAAGCTCCAGTAGTCTAATGTTGTTTATTGATCTACATTTATATTTCCCACTTGGTATTTCTTACTTCTTCTATTAACATTTAAACACACGAAAATGCTATCCTTAAAGCGATGCATCATGACGCGGCTTTGACGAACGCAAACCGAGTTCTTTTTTCTATGGTTGTTTACATAACCAATATCATTTTGAAATATCCAAGAACAGAATTTTCATGTCTTCATTTCAGATTTTCATATCCGCATTCATGCGGTTTCAGCCTTTGGAGAAATATCTCTGACAGACGATCGTATTATTGTTTCAGTTTAACCTTTTTGTGTTTTTGTTCTGAAGCAAATATTTATCGGATTTTTTTCTGCCGCCTTTGATCATATGGCTGTTGTTGCTGCTGTTATTGTTTTCAACTTTGTTGTTTGCCCTAGTTTCGTTGGCATCCAGTTTGTAATCAAGCAGTGTAAATTTTCGATATTTCGGTCAGAATATATTTAGATTGTATTGAAATAAATTTTAAAATAAATCCGCTATTTTTTGAATTTGAATTATAGCGTTAATCTGTGAGAAAATTAAACACTTAGTCTACTGTGGTCTACAAAATTATCGCGTCTGTATAAAATAACTCATTTTTATTGGTTAACATGTGAATGTTACGTTGGTAAGAATTTAAAAGCAACAAAATAAAAAATAAATAAAAAATGTGCACTGTCAAACGTTATTTGTTCAACAATTGACAATAAGTTCACCATTGCACATAAATTTTGTGTTACAGACGACGACGGTTGACGTCGAGGTTGTCGCGGTTGTCAATGACGCCGTCGGTACGTTGATGTCGGCTGCACATACAGACAGGAACTGTGAAATTGGCCTGATTTTAGGTGAGAAAATAACTGAATAGCGTTCTGAGAAAACTGGGCATAATGCATGTGCGTGAAGTGTCGTCCCAGATTAGCCTGTGCAGTCCGCACAGGCAAATCAGGGACGACACTTTCCGCTTTTATGACATTTTCGTTTATATGAAGTCTCTTCGTAGCAAAAATCCAATTTAGGCGTAAAGTGTCGTCTCTGATAAGCCTGTGCGGACTGCACAGGCTAATCTGGGACGACACTTTACGAACATGCATTATGCCCAGTTTTCTCAGAACACGGCTCAAATGTACTTTTTGCTTAAGATGTTGTAACAAATACCGTCAAACGTGTGAATTACGAGTTATGTCTAAACAGGCCATGTGTGCAAATCGAACGATTTGTACGAGTTTTCTTATAACCATACTCCATGCCAGCTGACCTCTTTCCAGTGAATTCAAGCCGCTACGTGCGAAACGGCTGTTTATTGAAAAAAAATATATCTTCTGAGTCTAAAAAGTACATGCGCTCCTAGCATACTGGAACGCGATAACACGGTTTTCCGCGAACTTAATTTGTTGAATTTTTCGCACCGGTTTAGTCAGGCTTTTCTGGATTTGCAATTGCCTTGACATTTGCTGAGACCATGACATTTGCTGGGACAATCTAGATGTATTTACTGTTTTTTGTTTTTCAAATATTTACTTGTTCTAAGGTGCCGAGTCATGAATATCGGTTTATGAAAAAACGAGATATGTTTTGCGTCCCTTGCCATCAATTTGCTTAGCGGCACTTATAGAAGACAAGCACTACGTCGTTTCGCATACTATTATAACCGATGAAGTGCTGTGGTACTTGTTCCACTTTCTAGATGTCGATATTAGTTCAGCAAGATTAAGCAAGAAATACAACATGCATGCCACATTAAATATGTCCGAAGCTGTCTTTGTTGGTGCTGTTTGCAGCAAAATGTTGTAACACAAGTAACATTTATTTTTGTTTTGATAAAAGACTTATGTAATCAAAATTGGCTTATTTTTTTATGAAAAAGCATTCACATGGTCTAACAATTTTTCATCTTGCTTTTTCGGTTTTTGCGGATATTAGAAAGCGGCATCAGTCTTTTCCTATTGCATCCTTGTCTTAAAAGTGGACCGCATAACTCGCTATAGTTAAAGTCTTACACACATAACAATGAATATATCGAGTGAATAACCCATCAAGAAATATGTTCTGTGAAAGCATATACAAAGTGAGTAAGATAAACTCACATAACCAGATACATGGTTTTGGCACAAACCAATGTGGAATGGCAAGTTTTGAAAACTGCCATCTGTAACTTGATACCGTGTAACGTGCAACACATACATACGTATAGTTCGTGGCCACAGCCTGTGTTAATCTTTTGTTGACAGTGAACTTAAAACTCGCGTGGCCTTGTATGTTTGTCCTTAAACTAGTAGTGTCAGTAAAATATTTTATGAGCATTAATTTATTTGGTTTATGGAGGTTCTTGCTTGTCAAGAAGTTGGTCAATTTTATAAAGTAACCGCTGAACACGTGGGACCTTTATTAACTGTTATTAACGGCAACCGTCGTCAACAAACGAATTTGCTAACTAGCATATACTGTTGTATCCGTTGCGTCCGCGTTTAGAAGCCATGTCAGTGTTTTGCAAAATGCGAGTAATTTACAACGGCTCATGCTGGTGTTTGGTTTCAATGTCAAATTGGCTCTATCATTTTATGTTTCCTGTCTTTAAAGTTTACTGTGCCATGCTCTTAAATAATGAAGATATCATTTGAAATTTAAAAGGAGTATTACAACAAAATTCAACACAAATGTCTACTTGGATTAAGACCAGCATAAAGGGAAGAACAAAAAGCTATGTGAGCGAGTTAAACCATTTTAGTATGGAATTAAAAAACACCTTTGTGCAATTATTAAAATTAATTAAAAACTAGATCAGTGTTTTTGCAACCAATGTAATTAGAACAAAAATGTATACAGGCCGAAAAATGAAAGCGTCGCTACAGTCTTCTTTGGCAATAATGAATGCACTTAAAACAGACCAAAGATGTGTCACAGAATAATGTACCTAACCAGAAAATCTTCGACAACCTATATGCAAATATAAGTGCAGTATTAAGTCTTTAAACACGTTGTTGCAAACATAAGAAAATACAGTTTGGCCCATACACAGTCGATTTAAGTTTACGTATTTATCGTGGCTCTTTTTTACTTTCATGACGTCAATGCGAAAGGTAAAACGTTATTTCCAGGTCTAATATTTAAATGAATTAATCTGCATAGAAGATTAAGTTTCATTGGACGCTGCTAATGGTTTGACGAATGGTATATTAATGCAAAACTTAAAGCGCGAATATAACATCGTACAATTGCGATGTACAAAGGTGTGTATTCTACAATTGTTGGTTACACACACACACACACACACTATACTCTTCATCAAAATAGGTCATATATATGCAAATTAGATACAGGAATTAATGGCGTCGGTATCGTAAACTCGTACATGTATTATCGACACCGTGACCTAGTTGTGAAGACGTTTGACAAAACACTAGTATTTATTAGCGCATGATAAAGGTAGCACAATACGTTGTGCGCCGGTACTCAACATTGTGTACAGTGTACCTATACCTTTAGCTGCTCTTAGTTTGTGTATGGGTTTATACCTGCGCGACATCGCTGTTAAAATATTTGCAAAGGCCAAGATAATTAAGGAAAAGCTTTTATGCGATATTCATACCTCGTTATCATATTAGTTATGAGTGAATATACATACTCGCTCGATGGGGTGATACATGTACAGCTTGTACTTGTTTATCGTCACTATGTACAGTGATGTTTCGGTGATGTATGTTCGTGTGAGTGTCTGCCTTTGAGTCCGATTTTGGCTACACTGCGAATTAATCATTTGAGTCGTGTTCTTAGAAAACTGGGCATAATGCATGTGCGTAAAGTGTCGTCCCAGATTAGCCTGTGCAGTCCGCACAGGCTAATCAGGGACGACACTTTCCGCCTAAATTGGACTTTTGCTAAGAAGAGACTTCATTTAAACGAAAAATGTCATCAAAGCGAAAAGTGTCGTCCCTGATTAGCCCGTGCGGACTGCACATGCTAATCTGGGACGACACTTTACGCACATGCATTATGTCCAGTTTTCACAGAACACGACTCATTTATCAGTACTTGTTATGTAAATATTGTGGTACGAGAACGATGGACAATCTGTTACAAGATAATATACCTGTGCGTGAGAGAAACTCATCTGATACTGGGTTTCAACTTTTCCTACAAACTTTATATCAATACTGACAATAAAACAGTGTATAATACCTTTGCGTAGCTTACCCATACTTTTTGCACGACCTTGTAGATATGATACGCGACTAAAATGGACTTAAATGTTAACTAAGAATGATTGACAAACGTCGGCGCAGGGATAAGTAAGTCATTATACATCGCCCGTAACTCAGACGACCTTCAAAAAGCATTTCGGTGCATGTGAACGAGCACTTGCATTTTGACATTTTCTTTTGTTGTAAACTTTTAAAAGTGTATTTGCGTATTCGATATATAATTATGTTCGCCTGAAAGAGATTTCAAAATGCTGAAAACGTCGATTGGTGTGTGTTTTTCTCTCAATAAAGCACGTAAAACGTTCAGTAATGTCGAAATTCCTAGAAATTGCATCTATAATTCAAAATTCGCCTAAACTTTCGTGAGTCGAGGAAGCAAATTAGGTTGGAGGGCTGGGACACACTCCGGGTTCTCGCATAATGCAGCCTGAGTTGCGGAAGGACCTCATTAACTTCGACATACTCCCTTGGTCTCATGAGATTAGCCGACAGAATAGCTCTTGCTTGATTATACTGTGCGACTGCGATGGCTTAATACCCATTTTCGCATGACGCATAATAACTGATGTTTCCTAATTTGTGTCTACATACACACGTGGGCAGTTTTAATATAAAGATACATATATGAAATAAATATTCATATTTGCCTAACGGTCTTAAATTCTGCAAATGCCAGCGTGTAACAATATAAAAAGCATTCGTAATGTGAAAGTATCGGTTTATAACCTGCATAAAACAACAAAAAAGTGTATACATTAATATACAATGCACTACATAATACACATTACATACGGTGGATAAGCGCCTAACTACTGAAAACCAACAACAGCAATTTAATCTGTTCTATTAAAGTATCGGCATGTAGAAACGTAAATTATACCACTTATACCACGGAAGCAATAATTAGGCTACGATTTGTTGTCTGTACAGTGGTGACCTTCATGTCGTCCTGTCGTATATTTCCATTGCTTTGACCTCAATTTTATTCATCACGAGTTTGGTTTCAATCTTGTGCTGTTTCCCAGTGTTTGGCATTTGGTAGATTAGCCTGTGTGTGCAGCACTGGCAAATAAGGGACGACACTTTTCGCTTAGACTGGTTTGTCGTTTAGAAATGGGTTTTTAACGAACAATTCCATAAAAGCTGAAAAATATCGTCTATTGTTAGCAAAGTGCGGGCTACTTCAAGTTCATGCAATAAACTGCGTTTTCATAGAGCGCATCTCAATAATAAGACTGTTTGCAGGTACGGGCTGTAATGCGTGCTACATGGAATCTCTGAAGAACGTGGGTCTCTGGGAGGGGGACTACGAGGAACCTGCTCAGGTACGGATATTGCCGAACGGTTCCGATGTTTTAACTGTTCGAATTGTACAGATTTTTGCGAAAATCAAAGGTCTATCAATAAACTACACTTGGGAACTTTTCTAACGCAGCATTTTTCAAACTTGAATATTTCAGTTATGAGTAAAGATATTGATATAAAAATTTACATACGATCATTTGACCACATTCTATGCAAGCTCACAATAAAATCATCCATGACGATTGGACGCTTTAGCACGTGGGGTAGATGTGGTTCAATATTTTTGCACGCGGAAATGGTGAAACGCGGTATAATTTTAGTTTTATTTCAATTTAGTTATTTTAGGTGGTTCTTATACAAGGAAAACATAAAATTAATTTACAACACAATATAGCTCGTTTGAATATTCAGCAGCGCAATCGCGCACTTTGCATTTTTTAAGCTACCTTCCCCACTTGCTTAAGCGTCCGATAGTCTCGGATGAATGATTTTATCGTTTGCTTGCGATAATACGATAACGACAGTGCGACAGTGCAATGGCGACAGTACGACAACGCGATAGTACGATGGCGACAATGCTATAGTACGATGGCGACAGTAGTCATATATCGTTATGTCGCCATCGTACTATAGAATTGTCAAAATCGTACTATCGCGTTGTCGTACTGTCGTCATCGTATTTTCGAATTGTCGCCATCGTTCTATCGCATTGTCGCCATCGTACTATCGCATTGTCGCAATCGCATTGTCGCAGTCGCATTGTCGCCCTCTGTAACCACGATGGCCCTCACGGTATTCCGTGGTTGACTGTATTGTCCAGATGTTTGACGGGTTACTTTGAGGTCACTAGGCCGGATTGTCCTTCGTAGTGTTTACTAGTTCTTATCTTTAGACTTCGGTCAAGATAACTATTTATGAGGGGTAACTGGGAGGTCACTAACAGGACCACTCGAGGTGGTGTTCGCTATTTTTTGTTTTACACATCAATTAATCAATTTTAACCCATTTATGCCTAGTAGATTCTCCTATCCTTCTAAATTGGATCAATTTATTTCCAAAATAAGGGATGGCTAGTATATTTATTTCTATAATTAGAATGTTTCTTACAGAAATTCCTTTAAACAAACAGCGCAGACCCAGATGAGACGCGGCGTCTCGTCTGGGTCTACGCTGTTTGCCAAGGCATTTTTTCTAGACGCTAGGCATAAATGGGTAAAATGTATAATTTTGAAAGCGTAATAAAACAATACAACAATAATTTTTATGTCCCCAACTATAGTAGTGGGGGACATATTGTTTTTGCCCTGTCTGTTGGTTGGTTGGTTGGTCTGTTGGTTGGTTGGTTGGTCTGTTTGCGCCAACTTTAACATTTTGCAATAACTTTTGCTATACTGAATATAGCAACTTGATATTTGGCATGCATGTGTATCTCATGGAGCTGCACATTTTGAGTGGTGAAAGGTCAAGGTCAAGGTCATCCTTCAAGGTCAGAGGTCAAATATATGTGGCCAAAATCGCTCATTATATGAATACTTTTGCAATATTGAAGATAGCAACTTGATATATGGCATGCATGTGTATCTCATGAAGCTGCACATTTTGAGTGGTGAAAGGTCAAGGTCAAGGTCATCCTTCAAGGTCAAAGGTCAAATATATATGGCCAAAATCGCTCATTTTATGAATACTTTTGCAATATTGAAGAAAGCAACTTGATATTTGGCATGCATGTGTATCTCATGGAGCTGCACATTTTGAGTGGTGAAAGGTCAAGGTCAAGGTCATCCTTCAAGGTCAGAGGTCAAATATATGGGGCCCAAATCGCTTATTTTATAAATACTTTTGCAATATTGAAGATAGCAACTTGATATTTGGCATGCATGTGCATCTCATGGAGCTGCACATTTTGAGTGGTGAAAGGTCAAGGTCATCCTTCAAGGTCAGAGGTCAAAGATATGTGGCCCAAATCGCTTATTTTATGAATGCTTTTGCAATATTGAATATAGCAACTTGATATTTGGCATGTATGTGTATCTCATGGAGCTGCACATTTTGAGTGGTGAAAGGTCAAGGTCATCCTTCACAAGGTCAAGGTCATCCTTCAAAGTCAAACGTCATATAGGGGGACATTGTGTTTCACAAACGCATCTTGTTATTCTCCGTATTAATACTAAAATAAATATAGGACGCGAATAAATCGAGGACCGGTTAATTTGGCTTAACGCCCTCTTGAAAATTATTGAAGCGCAGCCTACCGCTGTATTTCTTTTTCACAACGCTGATAAATTTCTAGAAATGTCACTAAAAAGAAAAAAAATGAAAAAAAGAAATCCAAGGAAGCATGTTAGTCCTCACCTAATCTTTATCTGTAGCGATGCATTCTGTTTGTTCTTCTCTGATCGACGAAAACGGTGTTCAAGGAGACATTTCGTTAGTGACAGCGCTTTAAAGGGACCTTTTCACAGATTTTGGTATGTTTTGAAGATTGTCATTTAATGCTTTAAATTGATACATATAAACATCGGAACTGAAAAGTTCCAGTATAAAACAACAATAAAATTAAAGAAAGAAAAAATCCACACCCAGGCTCGAACCACTGACTCTTGGAGAAAGAGTCTAGCGCTTAAACCACTCGGGCATCCTCGCTGACATTATCGGGAATATTGATATTCTGATGACAACAGAACGTTCCAAATTATAGAAACGTTTCGCGTTGTAACGCTTAATAATTTTCAGGTTTTTAAATCGTCAAAAGATGCATATAATTGATATTTTAGAAAATGGAAAATGTTCATTGAAAAAAAAAAAACTAACTACAATGAAAATTTGCAAATCCAAAACAATTATTTTCGATTTTGTCCATTTTTCGAAACGTGAAAAGGTACCTTTTAATATCAACCTAAGAGCGCGTTCATGCTTCTGCCACTTAGATTATTTCACTCAGGCTATAGATTTGTATTGCATCTTTAAAATAATAATTAAGTGATTGAATAATACAAAAGAAACGGTTTAGGAAAAGATAAGCTTATCAATAAAAATGTCTGTCTCAGCCTGAAATCTTACAAAGGTTCAGGAATGAATAATAGAATTATGAAGAACTCTTACAGAGATAAAAACCACACAACATATTTCCGACTAAAGATTTGTATAATGCCTTTCAGAATGATGCTTTAGCAATACTATGAAAAAAAGTGTTTAGCAAAGGCAGTTATGAAATTCCCACTTAAACTGATGCCTCGACCTTTCAAGGTTGAGCTGATAAATATATCCGGAACTAACAATACAAATCACATAGTAAACTTCAGATAATTTGGATTTCATATTTAAACTTATCGATAAATCCTTACCTTCCATAAAAAAGTTTAAGACGAAGGCAATAATGAAAGGTGTACTTTAAAAGTTTGTAAAACAGAGTTTATGAACTGGTCATCTCCGCATCGTCACGACTACTTCAAGTATTAGCCTGGGAATTTTTACTTCTAAAATAGCCAAATCGGCCTTAAATATTGCGTATTGCCGCATACTACTGCTGTAGAAACATATATAATACATGATATGAATCGACACGTTTTTAATATTTCATACCGGCATGCGAGCGCGCTGAAGTGTCGGGTGTAAAGTCAGATAATGTAGGGCTGCGAGAAAAGGCTAGATCTCCCGCAGATATACACTTATGTGCCCAATCTTTGTTTTTGAAAGAACTCTGTGCAAATTCAGCGGAAAGTTATAAAACTGCTCGTATGTTTACTGCTATATTTAATGTTTATAAGAGTTCAAGGCTACGAATGTCAAATATCTCTTTGTTAATTATTATTCGCAATGACGGAACCGGACTTAGTTCATGCTTCTCAATCAAAGTACCACGTCACAATTTAAGGACTACTATCACACACAGGTAAAATAACATGCATTTCAATGTGAGACCGTTTTATCTGTCAAACACTAACGGCAATGTTGTCATGTCTTGCAGGTTTTAATCAACACGGAATGGGGTGCCTTCGGGGACAACGGCTGTTTGGACTTCATACGGACAGAATACGACAGGGAGCTGGATACGTACTCAATCAACCCCGGAAAACAATTGTGAGTTGCCACATCGCATGGACGTATGGGCGTCTTATATAACCTTTTCGATTTGTCTCGTATTTTGTGTACCCGAGACTGCAAAAGTCTCCCAGCCGTTATGAACATCAAGCCCGGGATCTCCACCCGGTTCCAAGACAAAATCTACCGCGCTGTTATCAAAACTTGATTTAACCCATTTATGCCTTGTGGACTCTCCCATCCTTCTAAATTGGAACAATTTATTTCCAAAATTAGGGATGTCTAGTATATTTATTCTATATTTAGAATATTTATTGCAGAAATTCCTTTAAGCAAACAGCGCAGACCCTGATGAGACGCCGCATCATGCGGCGTCTCATCTGGGTCTACGCTGTTTGCCAAGGCCTTTTTTTCTAGATTCTACGCATAAATGGAGTAAACAAGTACCCCCGGTTTACTTGCCAAAGATAAATTTGCAAATTATTATCTATTGCATATTGTAGTGCAGTTGACCATGCGTCTTATGTAACGCGCATCGAGTTGTAAATAATTCACAGGTTATCAATGTTAACAAATGCAATCCCCTCTTTGTCCATTGGTAAGATAGGATATCCGGTTTGTACTTATTCCAGTCCCCTCTCTGTTCGCAGGTATGAGAAGGCGATATCCGGTATGTACTAATCCCTGTCCCCTCTCTGTCCGCAGGTATGAGAAGATGATATCCGTTGTGTACTAATACCCCTCCCCTTTATGTTCGCAGGTATGAGAAGATGATATCCGGTATGTACTAACCTCTGTCCTCAGGTATGAGAAGATGATATCCGATATGTACTAATGCCCGATCCCTCTATGTCCACAGGTACGAGAAGATGATATCCGGTATGTACATGGGCGAGATTGTGCGCCTGACGCTAGAGCGTCTGAGTATGGAGGGACTTCTTTTTGAGAGCGCTGACCGCGACTGCGAGCTCTTCCATAGGGGGCGTTTCTTCACAAAGTTCGTATCGGAAATAGAAAGGTGCGGAAATGAAATTAATACGTGTTAAAAGTCTGTTTCAGAAATTGTCTGCGTTTTTTATACTGTTAAATTCAGATATTTTGGAGTAAGAAAACCAGGAGTTATCGGCGACTAAAATAAACTTGTAGTAAGTTACATTCATTGTAGACTACAGCAGATTTTCTAGCTTGAAAACCAGTTTTGCGTTATCAATATTTTGGCGCTGTCAAAACTCATTTGACACTTATTGATATGCTTCACTGATGTTGATGAAGTCTGTAAACCAGAACTTACAAATCAACAAATAACACAATTCAGTTGCCAATTAATTTATGGACTACCTGCTTTTATGAGTATAAGTTTCCTTTAAACATTTTTTTCAGTGATCACGACGAGTTTTTTAGAAACACCAAACAAGTGCTAGACGAAATCGGTGTGACAAATTACACCACCGAAGACTGTAACATTGTGAAATACATCTGCACTTTAGTGTCTGCGCGCGCAGCTTTTCTGGCGTCTGCCGGTCTTGCAACGTTAATCAACCGTATGAATAAACCGGAAATGACGATCGCTGTGGATGGTTCCCTATACCGATTCCATCCCAGATTTCACAACCTGATGGTGCTTAAGATTCAAGAGCTGATTAAAAAGGGACTTAAGGTAATGAACAACAACATCAATCAATTACCGGTAATTAATATGTGGTCACTCCGAACATGTTTTAGTACTTTCCCAATGGTCAATATATGGACATAAAAAAACGATTGATAAGTTATATTTTATCGAATGCATAATCAGTGGTATTTTAATTGTCCTTTTTGGGATTGTTCCGTGTTGTTCGAAATGTGACTTGAACTCGACAAAAACTGCCACTGCAAAAGTTTTCTGTTCGATTAAAGTGATTTAGATGAAAATACTAGTGCATCGTTTCATATTGAATTATCGCATACATCGTATATTGTAAATAAAGAATTGAAGTGTTTTTTTATTAGTTTTTTTAAAATGGGAATTATATGCAGTTGAAGGATGCAAATTGAATTTTTGTGCACATTTTGGAAATGCATCATTTTAACAAACGTTATTGTGTGTGTTTCAGTTCAAGTTGGCGCTTTCCCATGACGGAAGCGGTAAAGGTGCCGCGCTTGTGGCGGCCGTTGCTATGCGATTGCGAGACAATAAGCAGGGCGAGTGCTCCACTTGACTTTACTTACAACAACAACATGTTCTGCCCGAAAGCGTTGCAATTTGCACGCGGAACTGTTCGGCTTCTTCTGGAACATGCTTTCGGCTGCTTCCGGTTTACACAAAATCACCGCTGTGACTTTTTACTGGAAACAAACTGCCTCTTTTCAGTATAGCTTGCATTTTGTGGCAGTGTGATGATCATTTTACCACCATTTTTAGCGGAAAGTATTGCAGTTTTAATGCAGTTTAAAATATGTAATCATAGGTGTGTATAGTATGTCAAGATTTATGACGTACGCGAATTTGAAATGCGACAGTGTTACACAATTTACCAAGGAGGATGGTTTCTTGAAAAAGATTTATGGAACAATGAGACGTTTTCCGTAGACCAGGACATTCCTCCTTGAATCTAGACTGACCTTTTACAGCTTTTAAAAAATTGATGTTTGACTTAAACATTCAATACCATTCTAATTAAGGTAAGTAGGTAAGTATGACGATGGAAATTTCTAGTGGTACCATTTATAAGAGAGAGGATATTCGATTTTATCAACCGGACAATGTGCAATATATGCAGCGGTTAGTTTGACCGATGGTGTAATAATATATTGCGACATTTTGGTTGGTATTGGTTGTGAATAACATTTTTTTACAAGCAGTATTCTGTAGTATTGAATTTCAATTTAATGACATTCAAATTATAGCTATTATCTGTTGGTTTGAAACGTCCTAGTATATGACACTATTGTTGATTTAATGGTTATGCATGGAAGCGATATGGATCCGTGTATTTATCTTACTTAATAGTACGCGTCATGAATTTAATCTAAAATGAATACTCAACGTTGTGTCTTTAATATTAAGAATGTCCGTGATATGGTGCAGCCTTTGTTGATCATGCCTTGATCATTTGAAAGGAATATTTAAGGTGTCTCTAAATCAGCAAAGGTTACCACCAAAATATCCCTGTACACATTCCCTTTTATGTTCAATTTTACATCCTATTATTCAGTGCTCCAGCTAGGATTTGAAAAGGGCAGGGGGGCTTTTTTGTCAAAAGGGCACTTTCGACGCGCAGTTTTTTGTCAAAAGGGCACTTTCGACGCGCAGCATGTTGTGAAAAGGGCACGTTCGAGCGGGCGGGTGTTTCTGGAATTCTTCCTATTGCATGTTAATTTATATGTTATAAATAATTGTATTATTCCCATTATTATTAAACCATTCAAATATAATGTCTACAATGAGGATTAAACTAATTACAATGTAATAAGAGATTTATGAATTATCATATGTAAAAAAAAAATTTTTTTGAGGGGGGGGGGGGGGGGGCAGGGCGGAGGTTCGGGAGGGCAGGGCGCGGCGCCCTTCGATTTAGGCCTAGCTGGAGCACTGCAATTAAAATGTCACATTTTAAAAACACTGTTATAGATGCAATATAGATTCCTGCGTTTTGGCATGTGCTTTTATACCAAATATTTTTAATAGCTTTGTTTTTTCGTCAATTTTACCGGGACTTCTTTTTGGGGCATTTCTAACTACTACCACTATGATTAAATTTCAACACGCATAGCATATTCAATCGGACCGTGCAGGAAACATATTGTGAAAAACTGAAATTACATTATTGTGCATTGAGATTTATGAAGATACATTTGAATCTCAAAACCGATGCTCATTTTCTGTAAGCGTGTCCTAGATATTTGCTTAAGGAGTTGAAATGGGCATTCTATTAAAGCATGATGTACCGTTTGGATGTATCAAGTATAAATGCGCCTTTGAAGCGTGTGTCACCCGTTATTTTTTGCTTAATCACTACAATAACTGTTTGACGTATTTTGCCGTGCACAGTTAGGAATCCGTCTGTTTACATGTATTATAAACACAATTCTTATCAAAGATCCATCAATATAGAGCTTTGTCCATATTTGGGCCCTGCTCGGTGAAAAGAGGATTTCATGCCTGTGCGTAAAGTGTCATACCAGATTAGCCTGTGCAGTCCGCTTTTATGATATTTTCTGTTTAAAGAAAGTCTCTTCTTAGCAACTGCATTAAACCCCTTTTTCACAGAGCACTGCTCATTTATTTTGAGCCTCGATCAAGGAAAACGGGGCTGAATCCATGTGCGTCAAGTGTCGTATCAGATTGGACGAAACTTTCCACCTATACTGAATTTCCGTTAACAAGAGACTTTCTTTTCACGAATAATCCACAAAAGCGGAAAATCTCGTTCCTGATTAGCCTGTGCGGGCTAATCTGGGTCGGCACTTAACGCATGTGCATTCAGCCTCTTTTTCGTAGAGCGAGGATCAAGTGGGTTTTTCATATAAACGATCTATCATTATTGAGTTTTGTCCATATAATATACCTTTAGAAAGAAGCCACATACTGCACTGACCGATGTTACTGTTTGTAGGCTTCACTTTCAGGGTGGAGGGGATTGAAAGTGGAACGGCAGTATGCTGCGCCCTACTTGCCCCCCCCCCCCCCCCCCCCCTCCCCTCAATTTCTGCCCCTCTATATTTGTCAACGCATTTGAAACGTTTAATTTTTTACAACAATTTAATGGAAAATGTAAAGATATTGCTTTAAAACCTTATCTTAACGATTTCAGATCGAGAATTTCCATAGATCTAATAATAGCATTGGTCCTTATTGCCCCCCCCCCCCCCCATTTTAAGCAGGACCCTGTACATATTGTTGTACTAGATCTTGTCCAACATTATTCACTCAATAACGATAGCGAACATTTGGATTAAGTAAGATACGCCTATTGCCATTCAAGACGGTTATTGAAGGGAGGTAACCGATGTTTTTTCCATGTACATCTGTGAGCCAAAGGTTAAACGAGAAATTATGCATAACAGTATTTAATGAATTGCCGGTTTCATACCGCATTTTGTAGTGTTTTAGGGTTATTTTAGTGCATATTTTAGAATTGTTCTTTAATCATTGTTGACCTGTTATATTCAATATGTACATACTAATTGCTTTATAAATACGCATATTAGAGAATGATTAACTGATGTTATATATTTTAGGCATGTAAATGCTACGATTTTATGAAATATTACAAGTTGAAATGTTCGTTTGTTGTTTTTGAAGAACAATATGTATTCATCTGTGATAAAACTTTGCAATATTGAATATGAACACAACTTAGTGACACGAAAACAAATACATGTTAGAGTCAATTAAAACATAAATTAAGTGATTTGAAACCATACACATTTCAGTAAATTAAATACATACACATTTTTTTTTTTAGAAGAGTGAATTGAAAACATCTTTATTACATTAAAAACATTTACATTTTAGAGCAATTAAAAACGTATACAAATTTTAGAGACCTGAAAACATATATTTGACAATGATTTAAGAACATATACATTTAACAGTGACCTAAAAACGTAAACATTTTAGAGTGAATTCGAAGGTGATCATTGTTTTTGTAAAAAATGATTTTTTTCGTCAATAAGTAAGTGTTGTTTTGAAATTCGGAAACGCAGAGCAAAGTATGCAAGGAGTATTTATTTGATGTTTTAACCATATTAGTAGCATTGTATATTGAACAGTTTGCATAAGCCTAATGGAAGAAAGTTAGACACCAAGAAATTATTTAACTGTTTATTATAGTTTTACATGTATATAAAGTGAACATACATTTTAAACAGGTCTACATTAACAGACATGCAGTAACAGCTTCCTGTACAAACACAATTTTTACAGAACAGAACATTCATTAATATAACTTGAACAAGGCTATTGTCAAGCAATATGGTCCCCTACCCGCTCCACCATTGTCAGAAATTTCACCATTTTCATAATTATTTTTGGGTTGCCATGGCAACCACAATTTTTGACGTAGGAACAAAATGAAATGAGGTTCATAATGTCCATATTGCCATCTATCAATGTTGCAAGTTTCATGAAAAAATATTAAAAACTTTTAAAGTTATCGCAAGATCCAGATATGTGTGACAGACAGACAGACTCGCAGACGCACAAAGCGCAAACCATAAGTCCCCTCCGGTAAAACCGGTAGGGGACAACAAGCCAAGTTCATTGTTATACAATATATACTGTATATATAAAACTTACAATATATAAGCAATAAGCACATGCGTAGTAATTCGAAAAAGTGACCAAAATAGTATATAACAAGGTGTTCAAATGCATTGAAGCCGTTATATTTCTCCACGATTGCATTCAATGCCTCAGTTCTCATTTTAAAAGCATTTTTACAATATATCTCGAGTTTAGTTAGAACGTCTTTAGTATTAGAATTTGTTAACAAATGTATAAATCTATGCATACTAGGTTAGTTATAATAGAATGTGTTGATACACATTTTCCTGTATAAAGAGGTCTTACAATTACAATATTAGCTACATATACCACATTTACATTCGTTTTTAGAAATAATTATATGTCTACCAGATTCTATTTTATCATATGGGCTTAAAGTCATAATTTGGATATGATTTTTCATAAATTAAAGTTTTTGATTATGTTTAGGAAATCAAATACTTCCCGGTTCCGATTGATGTTACAATTCTGTGTATAAAGTTAACACGAGGGCCATGATGGTCCTTTATTGGTTGATGATATAATAGGGCCATGAGGCTCATGTACCCTACCATTAATACAAATTGAATATTTATAAGTCAGACTTTAAAATGATATGAAGATTAGTGCTTAATCAAAGACATTTTGCTTACAGAGTAAAAATCTGACATTTCTTTATTTGCAGAGAAAGTTATCAATGAATATGGTATTAAAAGCTGTAACAAGATTAAAACAAAGTCAAAGAGTTCCACATTCAGAGAAATATGCCCACCCATACAGGACTTTGAACTTGTGACCCCAATTTCAATAGGGGTAATGTATTGTCCTAGGCCAATCCACATGTGAAGTATCAAGCCAATCGGTCAATTCATTGACGTGTTATTGATCAGAAACAATTTTCACACTTATTGTGACAGGGACCTTTGACCTAATGACCACAATTTCAATAGGAATCATCTACTGTCCAAGGCCAATGCACATGGGAAGTATCAAGCTGATCAGTCAATTATTGTTTGAAAACGAACTTGTCGGTAGACTTACATCCCGCAAAACAATATACACCCTTTTCTTTGAAGCGGTGCATAAAAACTAAAACTTAACAGATAACTATAGTCCTTTTAATACATGTGACTTTTGCTTTAACATTTTTCCATTTAATACAAATGGTCTGAAATGTTAAGCCGATTGGTTCATCTAACAAAGGGAAAAACACGATGCACATTTATAGTGCTAAAACATAAAATCATCAGGTCTTTGTTTTCCCCACTTTTCCACGGCCACCGAGTTTCGATTTCTTCTTGACTGGTTCCTGGGTTGTCGTGGAAACATTGGCTGCTGACTGGTTGTTCTCCTGGTCACTGTCAGACTGGTCCGAGACTACTGTGGTCTCAGGCTCCTATGGGGAAAAAGAAATTGAATTATAAATTTATCATACAAAATGTAAATATTTATTCATGAACAGTGTTGGAATAAGCATGATACATGTTTTTGTTTGTTTATTGTTTGTTTCTTTTGAGTCTTAGCTGTTTTCACGACTATTTCAATGGAATCACGACAGTCAGCTTCCATACACTTATTTTTCCTCGGTAAGCTGGTAAACTAGTATTATGTGGACATTCTAATGCCAATAACTGACAAGTGCCTTACTTGTTTCATATTTATAGAAAGCAAGAGCTGTGTTTGTGAAACACAATGTCCCCATAATGTGCTTTGAAGCCATACCTTTGACCTTTGACCTTGAAGGATGACCTTGACCTTTCACCACTCAAAATGTGCAGCTCCATGAGATACAGATGCATGCCAAATATTAAGTTGCTATCTTCAATATTGCAAAAATTATGACCCAGGTTAAAGTTTTGGGACAGACACACACATACAATGACAGACACACACATACAATGACAGACACACACATACAATGACAGACACACACATACAATGACACAGAGAGAGGCCAAAAACAATATTCCCCCGAGCATTCAGTCTGGGGGCATAAATATAGCCATAGAACTAAGTTCTTATTCAATGCCCACACATTCAGCCTGCCCCTGACCTTTAATTTGTAGTCCAGTTCTCTATATTCTGAGATTGCCGAGTTTTAGCATGAAAATATTGCATTTGATACAGAAATTTTTAACAAATGAGCCTCATCTGGGAAAACAGGGCTTAATTTATGTGCGTTAAGTGTTGTCCCAGATAAGAATTGCAGTTGGCACAGGCTGATCTGGGACGACACTTTCTGTCCAAACTGGATCTTCACTATGAACAGACTTACTTTCAACGAAAAATACCATGACAGCAGAAAGTGGCGTACCTGATTAGCCTGTGGGGACTGCACAGGCTAATCTGGGACTACACCTTACGCACAGGCATTACACTCTGTTTTTTAAGATCCAAGGTCAATTTAGTTCCACAATGAAACCTTGATTTATGAGATCATAAAGCCACAGATAGCCTTGTTGAGCTTTGGTAGCTAATACAAATTACAGCCTATGTTTTAATTACTTTCAAGTTAGCATAACCATAAAACGTTAGTATTTTGTAAAAAAAAAAATTGTTCTTAATAAAGGAAACCTCATTATTTTGTGTGTTATCCGCTCCTGTCTGGTTGGCGTCATCCTCTGAGCTGACCTCATTCCCAGAGCTGTCGTCAGCCTGTGCCAGGATATTGGCGTTGATCCGGAAGTCCCGGGACGTGCTGTGCTTCATATGCTCCATCAGGTTCACCTGCAGCGGGGAGGAACAGGCGGCATAGAAATACACACGAGTCGCATTCTGAGAAAACTGGTCTTAATGCATGTGCGTAAAGTGTCATCCCAGATTAGCCTGTGCGGACGACAGGGACGACACTTTCCGTTTTTATGGTATTTTTAATTTCAAGGAAGTCCCTCCTCACTGAAAATTTATTTTAGGTGGAAAGTGTGGTCCCTGATTAGCCTGTGCGGACAAATACATTAAGACCAGTTTTCTCAGAACAAGGCTCCCTTGTATAAGGTAGCTGATGTACTGAATACATATGTTCCATGAGGTTTCTGTCGATATGCACATATCTCTTCCATAAAGTAGCAAACTTTACGTAGCTATATTCATCATAAGGTAGCAGACGTCTAGCTGCTAATATCTGCACTATAAGGTAGTAGTCTAGTAGATTCAATGAAAACATCTGCAACATTAGGGAGCAGACTCTAAGTCATGCTATGTACATATATGCACCTTACTTTTGAGGCCCAATATGTAGAAATAAGGCTACAGACAATATGTACATACATAAATCAGTACCTTATGTAAACAAAATTATAATAATGAAAAAGAGAGAAAGGAAGAGGGAGACTTATATTAAAGAGTGGGCACAATGTATGACTTTAAACAATAAATTGGATGGGGATTTCCATCAGGATCATTCCCAGAGAATAAACAAAATGGGCGTGTAAAAATGAGGTTGCAGACACATTGCAGATGTTTGCCTTTTAACAATAACAAGAGATGTGTTTGTCAGAAACACAATGTCCCCTACTGTGCCCGTTTGAAGCCATATATTTGACCTTTGACCTTGAAGGATGACATTGACCTTGACCTTTCACCTCTCAAAATGTGCAGCTGCATGAGATGCACATGCATGCCAAATATCAAGTTGCTATCTTAAATATTGCAAGTGTGTATTAAATGAGCGATTTTGACCCATATATTTGACCTTTGACCTTGAAGGATGACCTTGACCTTTCACCACTCAAAATGTGCAGCTCCATGAGATTCACATGCATGCCAAATATGAAGTTGCTCCCTTCAATATTGCAAAAGTTATGGCAAATGTTAAAGTTGGCGCAAACAAACAAAGCAACAAACCAACAGACAGGGCAAAAACAATGTCCCCCACTAAAGTGGTGGGGGACATAAAAAGTTGAAATTTTTCAATCACTGCAATTTTTCTCTAATTTTAATTACATAAGCACATGTAAAACAAACTCAAAAAAGTATAAGAACATAAAAGTCAATGCTTTCCTCAAATACAAACACCCCTCTAGGAACAAAAATTCCCAATGACTCCATTATTACCAGTATGCTTAGACAGTTTAAGACAAAATTATTAAAAGTAATCTATGACAATGTACTGACCTTTGATTTCTTGGTGAGTTGAATGAGATAACGTTCATACTGCTCGATGGCATAAATCAAGTTGGGTATTGTCCTCGTTTGTTTCATCACACTCGCCTACAAACAGGCATGCAATCTGTATTTACACTGAAGGTATGTCGATATTTTATTTACAGCAGCAAGGAAATAACCATGATTCTTTTTTGTTACAAACAACAACATTTCAAGCATTGCACATATAAGCGTACAGTCTACTTTGGTAAACTTTCGCGACAATAACAATAATTTTTTATGTTCTTTCAAAAATGATATAGAATTTTTAAATTATGTTTATACCAAAATGAAATTTGCTTTTGCATCAGTAGTCCAGTCGATTTGTGTGAAAATTGTTCACAAAATGATAAAAGCATGAAACTTTGCAGAAATGGAGTTAAGGTTATAACAATTAATTTTGGATATGGACCCATCTTAAAAAATCAAAATGGCGGACTTTGGCAGCCATTTTAAAATGGCAGCCATAATTTGTTCATAAACAATCTTCAAAAAATCATAACAATTATATTTTTTAATCTATTTCAATAATAATTGGTATACAAATCTCTAATAATATCCCCAATCAATACTTCTTCAATTGGCAAAAATAAGACGGCCATCTTAAATGCGGCCATTTTGAAAATTACATTTTTCGAAATTGCCAAAAAAAAATGCATTTTTTAAATTATTTTTTTATTAATAGTAGGTAATCTTTTTTTCTTTAAAATTACACACGCTTACATATTACTTTAAATGTATATCCTAACACATTATCTATGTCAATTATTTTTCAACTCAATACATGTACATGCACATCTATTCTGGATGCCAGACTAAAATGTTCTGTAGTAATTCACGCGATGCATTTAGCAATTGCTTTCGCAACCTCTGTCCACAGGTGGTTAGCGTGTGGCTATGATATTAATTAGTGAAAACATCATTTTGAATGATAAATAATCATATTATAACGAAAAATTAAATTTTATGAAAAAAAATATTTCACTATCAAATATATATATAACAAGGTATGCAACTCAAAATCACCCCAATACAGGGTGCATCGCTTTGAACAGCCATATCTTCATCAATTGTGCAGCGATTTTCACGATCTCGGTCTTATTCAAAGCAGAAATGAATTTCCTTTCTGGAAATGTATATGTCTTGCAATATTTTTACAAATGCTGGGTCAACTTTTAAGAAATAACACGATACACAACTCGCATGACCCAGTTGACAATGATCATGCAGTCTTTAAGACTGAAATCTTCACGGAGTAAAGGGCATCTTCCCTACAAAGTTCATGTACCTCGATACCATAATTCAATAAAACGTATGAAAAAACATTAATACCGTTCTTGTTGTTACATTATGCATCAAGACTTACTGTCCAGCGCCGTTTGAAACCTTTGTTTACATACATTTTAACTAACTGACATTTTAAACACACAAGTGATTTCATTGGTCCAATGCGGAGGTGTGTCTTTACAACTGGAGATTTCATTCGTAAAGACAGCATGATCATTGTCGATCATAGACAGTGTCGATGATATAGGGGTCAATAGCCTCAGTTTTGAGGAGTGGAAAGAAAGAAGAGAAATGGAAAGTCCACTGTTCAGATTCTGGTCACTTACATTGAAGTTTGAACTGATAATTCTTATCTTTGTCAGGTCTCTAAGAGAAAGAAATTTTGAGCTGTATAAAGAATATTTAACCATGTTAATTCCCTGGTTCTTCGCTTTGGTTCATCCAAATTATGCTCGTTGGCTCCCTATTCATATGAGAGATATGATAGAATTGGACAGCGTAGCACAGTATAGCGACAGAATTCAAGAAGGGTCATTTTGTTGTACAAAAAACTCACCACGCATTTTCTGCAATAGCTATCGACCATGCTCATGAGCAAAACAACAAATACGTAAAGGGAGAAGGTGGAGTTATCGGGCTTACAGAGAATGCATCTCAACTTCTACGATGGATGGAATGTGGTTTGAAAGCTTCAACTCGTGGCAAGCGTGGAAAATGAATAAGAAGACGTGTTCAGGCAGATTCAGTCATTCCAGGAAACTGGTAATCCTTTCTTCGCATTGATGACAATAAGACGGAGTTATTTACCTATCTAGCTGAACAGTTATCAACATTTAAAGCAGACGATGACAAGATAGTGGTCTCGACACTCAGAATGGAAGTTGTATGCAATTTCCCAAGCAAGGATACTAGTCAAATATCACCGTGTAACCATGAAGAGGCAGACAAGCGCATCATGTTACACGTTAAGGATGCAGTACAAACTGATATGCATCAAATAATGATCAGAACCGTAGATACGGATGTTGTTGTCATTGCAATATTGATTGTGCATAAACTGAACATACTTAACTTGTGGATAGCATTTGGAGTCGGTACAAATCTAAGACACATACCAGTTCATGAAATCGCTGCCAATTTGGGACCTTGCACGTCCAGTGCGCTTCTTTTCTTCCATGCCTTTAGCAGCTGTAACCAAGTGTCATCCTTTTCCAACCATGGAAAGAATACTGCATGGGAAACATGGTCTGTATTTGATGAAGTAACTAAAGATTTCGAAACATTGAGTGATAAGCCAGATATCGATAGAATCAATGAATGTACTTCAAACATTGAACGTTTTGTTGTGTTGTTGTATGACAAGAGCAGTGAGTGCATAACCGTAGATGAGGCAAGAAAAGATCTGTTTACTTGAAAAGGGCGTGCAATCGATAATATCCCACCAAACTCTGCCGCGTTACACCAACACATCAAGAGAGCTGCTTACCAGGCAGAATTTTGCTGGGGACAGTCACTTAACACACAACAAGAGCCCCAACCACCTAGCCCCTGGGGTTGGAAGCGTAACAAAGATGGAATGTGGGAATCTTTCTGGACAGCCTTACAGCAAGCTTCTGAGTCTTGTGCTGAACTCATCAGATGTGGATGCAAAAGTGAAAATGGCTGCCTAGGACGTTGCAAGTGTGTTGAAGCAGCTTTGAGCTTCACAGCTCTATGTAAATGTGGAGGGCAATGTGATAGGGAATGAATACATTTACTTGTACCTGGACTTGACAATAAATGTTTATTTGATCATGCACATGTGATCTGTGTTGTTTACGGAGAGTGAACTCTTAATTAACCTAAATTTGTTTCAAAAACTGTTCAAATTATACCAATTACTTGCTATTGTTATTATGTTTGCAGTGTATGTTTCATATGGATTGTAAAAATGTTCATGACAGTTTAATATAATATTTTTCATTGATTTTGACAAAAGTGGCTAGAATTTCATATTTCGTGATGGCCGCATTTTAATTTGATTATATTTGTTTTTAATTTGGTGTTTTGATAACATTGATAACGTCATTTGCATGGTAAATACAAGACTTCAGGTCATTTGATATACATAAAAAAAAATTGATGATTTTTTAAATGTATTTTTTTTAAATTTGACGGCCGCCATTTTAACATGGCCGCCATACCCCTTTATGCAAATTTTTGAGAGTGGGTCCATATCTGATATTGATCAGGATGCTCTTAGCTAGTATTCTGCAAATTTGCATGCTTTATCACAACTTGAACAATTCTGGTGAAAATCTGCACAAATCGACTGGACAAAGGTAATCCAAAAAACATATTGTAAAATAAAGTACAGTCAAACCTGAATTCAGCGGTCAGTCAAGGGAAATGACCAAAGTGACCGTTGTCCACAGGTGACCGTTGAATTCGGATCACAATTTTAAGAAGGTTGGTCAGTTGGTAGTATTACTACGTCGTTACCCCACCTAGTGGTTTGAAAACAGTGTAAAAGTACATGTGTAAACCCATTCTTATCGTAATTTTGTTCCAAAAGTCTCTACTATTTTCTATGTTTTTCAAAAGAGAGTTCACGTTTATTTTGTTTGGATATTTTACAGTTTTCAACACTATTTCAATTAACTCATAGAATTCAGTTCATTAACTCACACTTTTCATTGGCAAGCTGGTTTTACCAATACTGAGTGCACACACTTAACCCATTTATGCCTAGTGAACTCTCCCATTCTTCTATGTTGGATCAATTTATTTACAAAATTAGGTATCTCAAGTAAACTTATTTCTATATTAAGAATATTTCTTACAGAAATTCCTTTAAGCAAACAGCGCAGACCCTGATGAGATGCCGCATCATGCGGCGTCTCATCTGGGTTTACGCTGTTTGCCAAGGCCTTTTTTCTAGACGCTGGGCATAAATGGGTTAAACCAGTAACTGAAAACTATCCTACATGTTTCAGATGGAGAGTTGGGTACCAGTTTGTCATGAAAATAATTAAATGACCAATAACCGCACAAGTCATGTGGCCGAAATTGGCATCAAACGCGCTCTGGTAATATAAATACATTTCTCTCACCTTCTGAGCATTTCCTGTCCCCTTCTTGTCATCCTTTTTCTTCTTTCCCTTGTCAGGGGCTGCCTGCTGTACCTTCTCATTCTCCACTGTCTTTAGGTGGAAAGAAAAACATAGCAACAGAATCTGAACAAACATGTGTACATCTGCTAAACAAACAAGAGATGTGTTTGTCAGAAACACAATGCCCCCTTCTGCGCCGCTTTGAAGCCATATACTTGACCTTTGACCTTGAAGGATGACCTTGACCTTTCACCACTCAAAATGTGCAGCTCCATGAGATACACATGCATGCCAAATATCAAGTTGCTATATGAAGCGACATAGAAGTTATGAGCATTTCTTGAAACCTTACCGCGAAACCTAAACGCAAACTGAAAGTGTGACGGAAAGACGGACGGACAGACAGACGCTCTGATCACTATATGCCCTCCTTTGGGGGCATAAAAAGTAAAATCTTATCAACCATTAAAAAGCCCATTTAACCCATAACCACTTAGATACGTATTTTGACGCATTTGTAGTTCCTTAGAAAGTTACATTTAATTCAAGACCTTCCTTTCTTATTAGATGCAAGTTTTAAAGGCTTCATTTCCAATATTAAGATAGTGATGAGCAGCAAACAGCATAAAACATGGTTTCATGCTGTTTGCACATAGCCATTTTCACTTTGCTTCTAAGTGGGAAAGAGCCATTTTCACTGCTTCTAAGTGGGAAAGAGCCATTTTCACTTTGCTTCTAAGTGGGAAAGAGCCATTTTCACTTTGCTTCTAAGTGGGAAAGAGCCGTTTTCAATTTGCTTCTAAGTGGGCAAGAGCCATTTTCACTTTGCTTCTAAGTGGGAAAGAGCCATTTTCACTTTGCTTCTAAGTGGGAAAGAGCCATTTTCACTTTGCTTCTAAGTGGGAAAGAGCCATTTTCACTTTGCTTCTAAGTGGGAAAGGGTTAAACTATTCAAAATGTAAATTAAGCACAGATAAGAGAAGTCAGGCACAGATAAGAGAAGTCAGGCAGAACTGGGTGTAGGTGATGGTCATAAGCAACATTTTTGTGCATAATTTGATTACATGTAGCAATCAGTAGTAATGCTGGACAAAAGAATGAAAATCTCCTTAACCCTTTACCACTTAGAAGCTAAGTGCAAATGGCTATGTGCAAAAAGCATAAAACCAGAACAGCCTGCGAGTAACTGGCAGTCTGTTCAGTTTTTATGCTGTTTTGCTGCTCATCAGTATCTAAGGTTTGGAGATGAAGCCTTACAATCTTGAACCTAGTAAGCAAGGTCTTTCATTAACTCTAACTTTCTAAGGGACTTCACATGCCTGAAAATACATATCTAAGTGGTAAAGTGTTAACATGCCACAGACAGGGATGAACAATCAGGACACTGTGTGCTTTTCCTAGCAAAATTCAGAGTGGCATAAATGTACAATAGAGAAACAATTAAAGTAACATATATACTTACAACAAATAATTCGCAAAATATTTCGTAAACCCATAAAAAATCAGTGTTTCTTATAGAAATAGCCACATTTCAACACTAGATCTGGTATGGTTACATAGATTTAATGAGATACAAATGCTCGTTTTTAATTTTGTGTGGCACAATATATTCCAATATAATTTCCTGCAACAATATCTATTCATATGTTACACAAACACTAACTTGGTACCAAACACATGTTGAAAAACAAAACAGAGCATTTTGTATCTTGTTTAATCTACATGTATGTTACCAGACCACATCTAGCGTTGAAATTTTGGCTATTGCTATAAGCAACATTGACTTTTTATGTGTTAACTTTATTTATTGAAATATTTTACGAAACATAAGTTGATTTTGAGAGTTTATTGGCTTTTAATCCTAAATTTTTTAATTTTTTTCTGTTATAATAACCTTATCACAGCATAGGAGAAATTTCTTTAACTTCTAAACACAAAGCAAAGACTGCAGCGCCCATTGAATAGAATTCTTGTAAGTATGGAACTAAAAGTATATATAGGTGATGCAGGGGGTGGCATTACCTGGATATAGGTGATGCAGGGGGTAGCATTACCTGGATATAGGTGATGCAGGGGGTAGCATTACCTGGATATAGGTGATGCAGGGGGTAGCATTACCTGTATATAGGTGATGAAGGCGTAACAATGCTGCGTAAGGTTTGTTCCAGATAGCTTCACCAACTTCTCAAATCTTGCAGACATGTGGCCAGAGGATTGCCCATACATCCACAGGTACTGGAATCAATATAGTCTTATTTTATAGACAGTCACTATTAGATTCATATATTTTTGTTGTTGTTGCTTAATCAGTTTTCACTAGGGATTAATTAAATAGTTCACACTTCTGCCTTTAACCCATTTATGCCTAGTGGACTCTCCCATCCTTCTAAATTGGATCAATTTATTTCCAAAATGTCTAGTATATTTATTTCTATATTTAGAATATTTCTTACGGAGATTCCTTTAAGCAAACAGCGCAGACCCTGATGAGACGCCGCAAAATGCGGCGTCTCATCTGGGTCTACGCTGTTTGTCATGGCCTTTTTTTGGAGACGCTAGGCATAAATGGGTTAATAATTCAAAATTTTAAACAATTCAGACACAATCAGCCATTAGACATATGTCCAGAGATGACCAGCACTTAGATAACATTGACAGACATTTTTCTACCACACAGACACTTTTCTACCACACAGACATTTTCTACCACACAGACATTTTTCTACCACACCGACATTTTTCTACCACACCGACATTTTTCTACCACACAGACATTTTTCTACCACACAGTCATTTTTCTACCACTTTCACGAGTCCTATAACGGGACTCTTTCCCAAACCCAAATATGCATATTTTCCGCAATTCAGAGCAAACCAGTCCAAATTAAAAAATAATCTGGTCTTGTTTTCTTTTCCTAATTAATGAATGTAAAGTAGTTTTTAAACTAAACATCTGATTTTTAGACTGAAAAACAAGATGTGTTTGTGAAACACAATGTCCCCCTATATGATGTTTGACCTTGAAGGATGACCTTGACCTTGTGACGGATGATCTTAACCTTGACCTTTCACCACTCAAAATGTGCAGCTCCATGAGATACACATGCATGCCAAATATCAAGTTGCTATCTTCAATATTGCAAAAGTATTCATAAAATAAGCGATTTGGGCCACATATATTTGACCTCTGACCTTGAAGGATGACCTTGACCTTTCACCACTCAAAATGTGCAGCTCCATGAGATGCACATGCATGCCAAATATCAAGTTGCTATCTTCAATATTGCAAAAGTATTTATAAAATAAGCGATTTGGGCCACATATATTTGACCTCTGACCTTGAAGGATGACCTTGACCTTTTACCACTCAAAATGTGCAGCTCCATGAGATACACATGCATGCCAAATATCAAGTTGCTATCTTCAATATTGCAAAAGTATTCATAAAATGAGCGATTTTGGCCACATATATTTGACCTCTGACCTTGAAGGATGACCTTGACCTTTCACCACTCAAAATGTGCAACTTCATGAGATACACATGCATGCCAAATATGAAGTTGCTATCTTCAATATAGCAAAAGTTTTTGCAAAATGTTAAAGTTGGCGCAAACAGACCAACAGACCAACAGACAGACAGGGCAAAAACAATATGTCCCTCACTACTATAGTGGGGGACATAAAAATGCTTTTTCCTCCATTATCATTATCAAATTAAACACCATGAAAGACAAAGTAGTTTGTTTTTACACTTTTGAGAGTGTCAGATAAAACAAGAGCTTTGTCACAGACATGACTAATACCCCAAAATGCCGCATTGACACATAATATTTTGCATGTCGTCTTCACAAAAAACAGCGGACACCGTGCTCAATTTTTAAAATGCACTAAGTGACCCCTTGACCTAGTTTTTGACCCAGAAAGGCCCATGTTCTAACTTGGCCTGTGGATCATCTCCATAAAACTTCTGACCAAGTTTGGTGAAGATCGGATGTAAACTACTTGAATTAGAGAGCGGACACCATGCTGAATGTAAAAAACGCACTAAGTGACCCCGTGACCTAGTTTTAGGCCCGGAATGGCCCATGTTCAAACTCGTCCAAGAGATCATTTAGATATAACTTGTGACCAAGTTTGGTGAGGATTGGATGAAAACTACTTGAATTAGAGAGCGGACAACATGGTTAGGTTTAAAACGCACTAAGATACCCCGTGACCTAGTTTTTAACCCGGCATGACCCATATTCAAACTTGACCTAGACATCATCTAGATAAAACTTCTGACCAAGTTTGGTGAAGATTGGATGAAAACTAATTGAATTAGAAAGCGGACAACATTGTGATGTTTAAAACGCACTAAGTGACCCCGTGACCTTGTTTTTGACCCGGCATGACCCATATTCAAACTTGCCCTAGACATTATCAAGATACAACTTCTGACCAATTTTGGTGAAGATTGGATAAAAACTACTTGAATTAGAGAGCGGACATGGCGAGGTTTAAAACACACTAAGTGACCCGTGACCTAGTTTTTGACCCGGCATGGCCTATGTTCCAACTTGACCTACACATCATCTAGTTACAACTTCTGACCAAGTGTGGTAAAGATCGGATTTAAACTACTTGAAATAGAGAGCGGACACCATGATGCTCAATGTGTAAAACGTACTAAGTGACCCCGTGTCCTAGTTTTGGATCTGGCATGGCCCATGTTCGAACTTGGCCTTCAGATCATCTAGATAAAACTTCTGACCAAGTTTGGTGAAGATCGGATGAAAACTACTTGAATAAGAGAGAGGACACATGCTGAATGTTAAAAAACGCACTAAGTGACCCCGTGACCTAGTTTTTGACCCGGCAAGGCCCATGTTCGAACTTGGCCTTAAGATCATCTAGATACAACTTCTGACCAAGTTTGGTGAAGATCTGATGAAAACTACTTGAATTAGAGAGCGGACAACATGCTGAATGTTTAAAACGTACTAAGTGACCCCGTGACCTAGTTTTTGACCAGGCAAGGCCCATGTTCGACCTTGGCCTTAAGATCATCTAGATACAACTTCTGACCAAGTTTGGTGAAGATCTGATGAAAACTACTTGAATTAGAGAGCGGACAACATGCTGAATGTTTAAAACGTACTAAGTGACCCCGTGACCTAGTTTTTGACCAGGCAAGGCCCATGTTCGACCTTGGCCTAGACATCATGTAGATACAACTTCTGACCAAGTTTGGTAAAGATCGGATGAAAACTACTTGAATTAGAGAGCGGACAACATGCTGAATGTTTAAAACGCACTAAGTGACCCCGTGACCTAGTTTTTGACCAGGCAAGGCCCATGTTTGAACTTGGCCTAGACATCATGTAGATACAACTTCTGACCAAGTTTGGTGAAGATCGGATGAAAACTACTTGAATTAGAGAGCGGACAACATGCTGAATGTTTAAAACGCACTAAGTGACCCCGTGACCTAGTTTTTGACCAGGCAAGGCCCATGTTCGAACTTGGCCTAGACATCATGTAGATACAACTTCTGACCAAGTTTGGTGAAGATCGGATGAAAACTACTTGAATTAGAGAGCGGACAACATGACAAATCTTCTGACCAAATTTCATAAAGATTGGACTATAAATGTGGCCTCTAGAGTGTTAACAAGGTTTTACTATAGCCATATAAGGAAAAATGCCCCGCCCCCCTGGCGGCCATGTTTTTAAACCAACCGGCATCATTTTCGAACTCGTCCAAGATATTATTGGGATGAATCTTCTGACCAAGTTTCATGAAGATTGGACAATAAATGTGGCCTTTAGAGTGTTAACAAGATTTAACTATAGCCATATAAGGAACAATGCCCTGCCCCTTGGCAGCCATGTTTTTCAAGCAAAGGTTACCATTTTTGAACTTATCCAAGATATCATTGGGACAAATCTTCTGAGCAAGTTTCATGAAGATCCGAAAATAAATGTGGCCTCTAGAGTGTTAACAAGGTTTTACTATAGCCATATAAGGAAAAATGCCCCGCCCCTGGTGGCCATGTTTTTCAACCAACCAGCATCATTTTCAAACTCATCCAAGATATTATTGGGATGAATCTTCTGACCAAGTTTCATGAAGATCAGACAATAAATGTGGCCTCTAGAGTGTTAAAAAGATTTTACTATAGCCATATAGGGAAAAATGCCCTGCCCCATGGCAGCCATGTTTTTCAAGCAAACGTTTCCATTTTCGAACTCATACAAGATATCATTGAGACCAATCTTCTGACAAAATTTCATGAAGATTGGACAATAAATGTGCCCTCTAGAGTTAACAAGGCAAATGTTGATGCCGCACAACGCACAACGGACAAAAGGCGATCACAAAAGCTCACCATGAGCACGTTGTGCTCAGGTGAGCTAAAAAGCAAAAAAATAAATTCATGTAGTGCTGTTAAATATTTTCGTGATGTGTATATAGTGCTTATTTGTGTTTTGTTTCTTAGTGCTTTTTCTTCACATGTACACGTAAATGGGCTACATAAAAACGCGATTATTTTATACACACATGTATGTGTTTATAACATTATATTTGTTTGATTGTTTGTCTAACTGTTTAAAGCGAGATTATATGATTTTGTCAAATATTTATGAATTTATATAAAATGTGTAAAAAACTTATTATACATATATTTCAATATAAATTAAAACAAGAGGGCCTGAAAGGCCCAAGGTATCCCCCGCAACATATGCTTTGTTTGAGGATGGGTGCAAATTGGACGGATGAACATAATGATAGATGGACGGACGGAGGACAATAACACAAAACTAAGACAAAGGAAGGTTCTTAAGCACAAAAGTGCCGGACGGACAGCCGGACGGACGGACAACGCCAAAACAATATCCCTCCGCCTCTGGCGCGGGAATATATTCATACCAAGTTTCAAAGAAATCCGCCAAAGCGCTTCCAAGATATGGCTCCGGACACAAAAATGCCTATAGTAAAAAGCATTTTTTCAAGATACAAAGGGCCATAAGTCTGCTTTTAACAGATGGTGTACAATGCCATTTGGCGTGCATCATCCTCTTATGCATATATATATACTCATACCAAGTTTAAATGAAATCCGCCAAAGCACTTTTAAGATATGGCTCCAGACACAAAAGTGCCTATAGTAAAAAGCATTTTTTCAAGATACAAAGGGCCATAAGTCTGTTTTTAACAGATGGTGTACAATGCCATTTGGCGTGCATCATCCTCTTATGCATATATATACTCATACCAAGTTTCAATGAACTCCGCCAAAGAACTTCCAAGATATGGCTCCGGACTCTCAAACAAATTTTTCTAGTAAAATTCATTTTAATTAGTAATTACTTACCTGATATCATATGCTATTTACTCCGATAGGATCGTAATTCATCCGGAATTTTCTGTCCGAGGAATCCCACACTTTTCATAAACCCGTCAGGTAGGTCAGAACAGTCACATAGTGCCGTGTAGCCGAACAACCAAAACGGGACATTACCCAGAATCCACTCTTATTCCAATAAAAAATATGAAATATTAGACTAAGAGTGGGGTGGGAGGTGGGACTTACCGATAGCAGGTAAGTAATTACTAATTAAAATGAATTTTACTAGAAAAATTTGTTTTAATAGCTTAATTACGTTACCTGATATCATATGCTGACTTTGCAGCTGAGGCGGGAAGGTTCGCGAAAATCTCCCCATCACAGCGGAACCCATATCTCGGGTTCTCAGCTTATCTTCGTTATTACGGTATTAACTTAATTCACGGATAAGCGTAATATACCTATGCTGTAGAAGATACTACCGTTTGTGCAACCACAAGGGGGCCCAACAAATACAAGTTGTCCTGTTGGCACTCCAGAGAACGAAGATAAAAAGATGAAAAAGTGGTCTGATTCCTCCAGAAAGCAGCTTGAAGCACGTCAGAGAGTGGGGTATGATTAATATATGCCCACGAAGCCGACATTGCTCGTAATTCATGCGGTCTAATCTTAAAAAGGGATGAATCCCTTGAAGAAAGAGAAGAGTAAGCCCCTTTTATAGTCGAGGCTACCCAACGGGAAATAGAAGCCGCAGACACATCGCCCCCCCCATTTAAGGGAATGAAGAGTCTCTTGCGAGAACCTCGAATAGCCTTAACTCTACTAAGATAGAACTTCAAAGACCTGACAGGGCAGAGGAGTCTATCTTCATCTTCATTACCACAAGTTCTAGAAAGACTTGGGACCTTGAATGGTTTAGAAGCCATTGAGGGGAGTTGATTTTTAGCAAGGAATCCTGGCTGACACAACAAGGTGACAGAGCCATCGGAGGAATCAAAACGAAGATGGCTTTCTTCGATAGAAAGAGCATGAATTTCACTTCTACGTTTGGATGAAGCCATGGTAAGAAGGAAAACGGTCTTCCAGGTTAGGAACTGTAAAGAAGCCTGATTAAGGGGTTCATAGGGAGCTTTAATAAGCGATCCAAGAACACAAGCCAAATCCCATTTTGGGGTAAGAGAACGAGACACAGGACGTTTAAGTTCCATGGCTTGGATCAGTTCCGAAATGGCTGGGTCAGCACAGACTTGTGATGACTTACGAAAAGCCAAGGTATGCGAAAGCACAGATCTGTATCCTTCGATGGAGCTAAGAGAAAGTTGCTTATCATCAAAGAGATAGATTAGAAAATCCGCTATGCGTCTAGCAGAGGGATTGAGGGGATCAATTTTCCCTCGAACACACCAATTAGAGAAGAGTTTCCAGCGAGCATCATAGACTGCTCTGGTGGACTTTCTCCTTGCAGAGGCAATGAGCGTTGAAGCCCTGACAGAAAAGCGTTTCTTCTGCAGGGATTGCCTGATAACGGCCAGACGTGTAAGTGGAACATGTCTGGATCCATGTGAAGTCTGCCTCTCTGAGATAGGAGATCTGACCTGTGCGGGAGTTCCCTGGGAAATTCGCACAGGAGACTGAGAAGGTCGTTGAACCAGGATCTCCTGGGCCACCAAGGGGCTATCAGGAGGATCCGGCAAGAGCTCACACTAATTTTCCCTAAGATTTGGGGAATTAGAATGGGTGGGGGATAAGCGTAAGCGTCCAGTTGATTCGAATCGAACGAAAGCGCGTCTACCGCCCACGCTGCTTGTTCGTACACTGGACTCACATACAGAGGAAGTCTGTGGTTGTCTCTGGTCGCAAACAGGTCGACCAGTGGATAACCGAATGTGAGGAATATCTGATTGGCCACTTCCTGATGAAGTGTCCACTCCGATGGAAGTAACTGGTGTTTGCGAGACAAACCGTCCGCCAGGGCGTTGAGACGACCTGGTATGTGTTTGGACAAGAGAGAGACGTTTAGGCTCTTGCAAAGAACAAGTAATTTCATTGTTTCCAGATACAGGGAGTGAGAGTGTGTCCCGCCCTGTTTCTGGATGTAAGCCACGACTGATGTGTTGTCTGTCGATACCATCACACAGGAGTCCCGAAGATGTGATTGGAATTGAGAAACAGCTAGAAAGACTGCTTGCATTTCGAGATTGTTATGTGCAGGAGAGACTCCTGAGGAGACCACAATCCTGATAATGTCAGGCTGCGGGGTTCCAGGTGAGCGCCCCAACCTTCCATGCTCACATCCGTTATGAGATGTAAAGACGGTTGCAGGGGAAGAAGCGGTACTCCTGCCAACAGGGTCTCCTCGTCTAGCCACCATTGAAGGTGGGGGACTAAGGACGGAAGGATGGGAATCTGTGTAAGCAGATTGTCTGGAGACCATTTCCATCAAGCTGTGAGATAGTGCTGAAGAGGACGTAGGAAGAGACGTCCCAACTGCATGAAGTCTGCTACAGAGCTCAGGATACCGTTGAGTGAGAGGAAATCTTGAGCTGTGATATGAGATTGGGACAGCACCCATCTGACCTTCAAAAGGAGGTCTGATACACGTTGCGGTGAGACCCTGACCCGATTGATGTGGGTCAGAAAATTCATTCCCACAAATATGAAATCCTGAGAGGGAATGAGGTCTGACTTGGCTACATTGAGAAGGAGTCCTAAAGAGAGGAGCTCCTTCCAAGAGAACTCTAGGTGTAGCAGAAGCAGTCAACGATCGAGCTGGTGTAAGAGCCAATCGTCGAAATACTGAAGCAGTTGAACCCCGTGTAATCTGAGGTGTGCGCTCACTGCGCCCATGAGTTTGGTAAAAACTCGTGGAGCCGTGGCCAATCCAAAGGGCATCGCCGGAAACTGGTAGACCTGGCCACGAAAGGAGAAGCGCAGGTACTTCCGGTAGTTGGGATGGATAGGAACATGGAAGTATGCATCTTCCAGGTCCAAGGAAACCCCCCAGTGCATGGGTTTGATGGAGCGCTGAATGAAGGCGGGAGTCTCCATCTTGAAAGTAGGTTTGACTAGAAACGTGTTGAACACTTTTAAGTCTATGACTGGTCTCCAGGAGCCGCTTTTCTTTTGAACAAGGAAAAGGCGACTGTAAAATCCTGGAGAACAAGGGTCGTGAACCCTTTCTACCGCCTGTTTTTCCAGGAGTCCGAGAATGGAGTCTGGAAGTTGTGGATGCGGAGATACCAGATCTATTGGGACGCAAGTGAGTGGGGGCCTTTTTTTCGAATTGAAAAGTGAGGCCTTGTGTGACAAGAGAATGAACCCACGCGTTCGAAGTTATTTGGACTTCGATTTGCGAAGTGCATAAGTCTGGCCCCGACTGGTACCTCCGGCATCACAGGTTGTGGCGGTAGAAAGGGGTATGACCTAGGGCTGACCTTTAGGAGGTCCACCCTTGCCGGAAGAAGGATTAAATGACTTCTTGTCCGCATTGGGTTTGCCCTTACTCCAATTTTGGTTTACAGAAGGCTTCCGATAGGAAGATGTTCTGTTCTGAAAAGGAGGCCTATTTGTGGGCTGACGTGGAGCAGACGCACGCTTAGTAGGGAAACTGTCCCTTTTAGCGTTCTTGGCCGGTGGGGCTCCTGGGGGCTTAGAAGCAGGGCCCTTAAAAACCATAGGGCGCTGGCCAGAGTTGCTCCTAGCTAAGGAGGCATGTATCTGATCTTCACGATCCGCAGTAAGTGCCGACTGTATCCTCCCTCCGAAAAGAGAATCTGCTGTTAGTGGAGCAGTTCGAAGGGAGTTTACGCCTGTTTCCAAAAGGAAATTATTGGGCAAGGAAGAGAGGATGAGGTCTCTCCAAAGCCTTAACATCTCAGACATAGACGACGCAGCATTGTGAGATAAACACTGCGTAGTACGTGAAAGATGTATCAACAAGGCCCGGAGCTCCTCTGGGATTGAATCAGAGAGCTCCCAAACCAAGTCTAAGGCTGTGGCTGCCATGAGATCTAGCTGGTTAGCCAGACCTATGGAACGGCGTTCTCTCAGCTCCCAATTTTCCAACAGGGAAAGAGGGACTGCTGTATGGGTAGATGATGAAGGCATTGTAAGTGACAGCTTACTAATGTCAGCATCAGGAACCGGAAGTTTGGAAAGGTCCAAACCGGTAGAAGGGTCGGGTACCAGGGCCTTATAACTTTTCCCGCCGTCCATCTGTTTAGGCTCCGTCAGCTCCTTAGGGGCTTTCCATGGAGATGGCGAAGGCTAATTGGCTGGCTCAAGTGACTGGAAAACAGCCATTGTGGAAGAGCCAATAGGAAGGCGTAGATCCACTCGGGAAGTAGCCTTACTTATCCTGCCGGGCTCTCGTCTGCGTGCTACCTGTTCTGTAACGGTAACCGCAGATCCTGTGAGAGACAAGGAAGGGCGGGGGCAGAAGTCCTCATCTAAGGTATTGAACATTAGTTCGTATACCTGATTGATGGAGGCCAAATAATAAAGTTCGGCCTCATTAGACTCCGAACCCGCCTCAATCGAACCGTCTGCGGGAGCATTGTATTGATTGAAACCGGTGGATATAAAAGTAGGAATAATAGATTCATTCGCCTCTATCATGAGAGAATCGTTTTCCGGCACCATCAAAGATATAGCTGGTGAGTTAGGTCTTTCAGAGATCAAGTCAGCAGACTCACTTTGAATACCAGAGGTCGCTGGTAAAGGATCAGTCGAAAAAGGGACAAGGATTTTCCGGCAACTGTTGGATCCACAAAGTATTGGGATTTGATGGTGTAGCGGCAGCCCGGGGTATACTTCTATGCAATGTGGAAGAGACCCGTGGGGCTGAAAACGCAGCCGAAGTGGTTAGATTAACCCCTGTACCTTGAGCCTGATATGTATACAAACTAGTGTTTAAATACAAATTATGCTCAGTGGTTGTAGGAACGGCTGAAGTGTGTGTTGAGGCCAAAAAAGAGGCCGACACACGTGTAAGGGTTTCAATAGATTCCTCAGAGAAGGATCGACTAGGGGACCTAGGAGTCCGAGAGCGCCTAATAGAGGAAGGTCTATGTCCCTTATCCCTGCGATGCCGAGACATGACCGGTGACCGGACCGGTGACCGGTTGACTCCTGACCGGTCATAGCATGACCGGTGACCGGACCGGTCAGTGACCGGTGTTCGGTTGACCGGTCATAGCATGACCGGTGACCGGACCGGTCAATGTTGACCGGTGAAGTCTCCGGACCGGTCAACTGGTCATTCCCGATGAACGGACCGGGCAAATTTTGTCCCGTGTCGTCACGGGGTAGGGACCGATGCCTGGCAGCTACTGGTGGCATATGGTCAAGATCGTGTGGTGAAAAGTCCCGACACACGGAACTTTCCATACTTTGATCTGAACTATTCTTGTTGCGTCCACGACTCTTGAAGGGTCGACGCTTGATGGCCCAGGTATCTGCAGACCAATGCTCACAGAAAGGGCAGCAGTTATCCTGGGTACATCCTGCACACGACAGGCAGCTACCATGGTTGTCCCATGCTGCCCTTATGTGTCCACATGAGCCACGTGTTTGAGGCATATTTTGCCTTGAACAAACAAACAAATACACAAAACAATACAGAAATACACGGATATATATACGGAGAATGTTTTAACGCAATACAAAAACTTCTCTATTCTGTTAAACAGAAGAACCAGCGAAACAGAAGCAACAATTAAGTCAATAACAAAAATGTCGGCCTTTGTATATTGCATCCGGAATAAGAGTGAATTCTGGGTAATGTCCCGTTTTGGTTGTTCGGCTACACAGCACTATGTGACCGTTCTGACCTACCTGACGGGTTTATGAAAAGTGTGGGATTCCTCGGACAGAAAATTCCGGATGAATTACGATCCTATCGGAGTAAATAGCATATGATATCAGGTAACGTAATTAAGCTATTAAAAAGCATTTTTTCAAGATACAAAGGGCCATAAGTCTGTTTTTAACAGATGGTGTACAATGCCATTTGGCGTGCATCATCCTCTTATGCATATATATACTCATACCAAGTTTAAATGAAATCCACCAAAGAACTTCCAAGGTATGGCTCCGGACACAAAAGTGCCGGACGGACGGACGGACGGACAGCCGGACAATGCCAAAACAATATCCCTCCGCCTCTGGCAGGGGATAACAAGGGCTGTTTGTAAAACATGCATGCCCCCCATATGGGCTGTCAGTTGTAGTGGCAGCCATTGTGTGAATACGTTTTTTGGCACTGTGACCTTGACCTTTGACCTAGTGACCTGAAAATCAATAGGGGTCATCTGCGAGTCATGATCAATGAACCTATGAAGTTTCATGAGCCTAGGGGTAAGCTTTCTTGAATTATCATCCGGACACCATTTTACTGTGTCAAGTCACCGTGACCTTTGACCTAGTGACCTGAAAGTCAAAAGGGGTCATCTGCGAGTCATGATCAATGTACCTATGAAGTTTCATGATCCTTGGCATAAGCGTTCTTGAGTTATTATCCTGAAACCATTTTACTATTTCGGGTCACCGTGACCTTGACCTTCGACCTAGTGACCTGAAAATCAATAGGGGTCATCTGCGAGTCATGATCAATGTACCTATGAAGTTTCATGATCCTAGGCATAAGCGTTCTTGAGTTATCATCCGGAAACCATTTTACTATTTTGGGTCACCGTGACCTTAACCTTTGACCTAGTGACCTGAAAATCAATAGGGCCGGGTCATCTGCGAGTCATGATCAATGTACCTATGAAGTTTCATGATCCTTAAGGCGTAAGCTTTCTTGAGTTATCATCCGGAAACCATTTTACTATTTGGGGTCACCGTGACCTTGACCTTTGACCTAGTGACCTTAAAATCAATAGGGGTCATCTGCGAGTCATGATCAATGTACCCAAGAAGTTTCATGATCCTAGGCCTAAGCATTCTCGAGTTATCATCCGGAAACCATCTGGTGGATGGACGGACATACGGACCGACATGTGCAAAACAATATACCCCCTCTTCTTTGAAGGGGGGGCATAATAAAAGTTAAGAAGACCATGTGTTGAAAAATGCGAAAAATTAAGCCAGATATTTAATACTGAAATCAAAAATGTCTGTACAGTTGAATTCGCCAGCATGTATATCATGCATGTACGATGTGAATCTAAATTTAGTTTTAGTGCAGATTCGTTAATACAACACAAAGACACAATTTTGTTTTATGGATCATTTTAAATTCCTGCAACGATATCTATTCATACCACACACGAACTCCAATCCTAATAAAAAGATGAATGCTTCGGTTATTGAAGGAAAATATGTACGAAATATCGTCACAATCGGCTCAGAGCGCTAATTTGTCTTTGCTGCAATTTATTAAATTCGTCTTTAATGTATAATTTTTCTTGCCTATTTTGTGTTATTGCAACATATTTTTATCAATATATTACAATTTAACAAATATAAAAATCGTATTATCTCGCTTTAAAAATATTGATTAACAAAAGTATAAATATTATATATTTAGTTAATGTTAATTCAATAGCAGAAAATAGTACGGAGTTTAGGCAGTATTAAATACTCTTCAACTGGTGATGTAAATCTATTGCAGATTCATGTTAGTAAACATAAGTACATTGTATATTATAAATCGGTTGGCTCGAATTTGGATAGCTCAAACTTTTGTTGTCGGTCCTGGCGAGTTCGAGCCATCGGGTTTCGACTGTATTTATAATAATGGAATATTGCACTTTTTATGCCCCCGAAGGAGGGCATATAGTGATCGGATTGTCCGTTTGTCTGTCCGTCACACTTTGCGTTTAGGTTTCAAAAAATGCTAATAACTTATATGTCGCTTCAGATAGCAATTTTATATTTGGCATGCATGTGTATATGGACAAGGCCTTTCCATACGCACACACATTTTGACCCATGTGACCTTGAACTTAGGGTCCGCGTTTAGGTTTCAAAATCTGAGTTTAGGTTTCGAAAAAAGCTCATAACTTCTATCAAGCGTTTATAGGGGGCATAAGTCATCCTATGGAGACAGCTCTTGTTTTTTTTTTACTAATGTATTTCATGAGACTGATGATCAATTTTGTGCTATGAATCTTGCCTGGTCATCACTTATTTGAGACAAATTCTGGAAAAACTTGGCTTCATGCATGTGCTTAAAGTGTTGTGCCAGATTAGCCTGTGCAATATGCACAGGCTATTCAGGACCAACACTTTCGGCTTATACTGGATTTACACAAAGAAGACACTTCCTACAAACAATACAATTCATAAAAGCAGAAAGTGTTGTCCCTGATAAGCCTGAGCAGACTGCACAGGCTGATCTGGGACGACCCTTTAGACACATGCATTAAGCCCAGTTTTCCCAGAATGAAGCATATTTACTCACACATTTACTCACATATTTCACAAGACTTGCAAGACTTCCATAGACCCTGATGAGAACCTTCATGAGCTGCTCACTGCACGGCCCCTGGGGCAGGGCCGTCTGGACGAGCTCATGAAACGTGTTCACCAACATGCCCAATCGCATGCAGATAGACTTCTCATTGCCTTCCCGCTGGGTCAGCTGAGATGCATCTCCTGAAATATGAAGCTGCGCTCTGGGAAAACAGGGCTTAATGCATGTGAATAGTGTTGTTTAACCCTTTCAGTGCGGGAACCGAATTTTAAAGGCCTTTGCAAACAGTTTGGATCCAGATGAGACGCCACAGAACGTGGCGTCTCATCAGGATCCAAACTGTTTGCTATTCTGATAGTATTCTTTGAAAAAAGTGAAGAAAATGCTAATTTCAGAAATTCAGCAGACGACATTTAAGCAGACGACAAATTTCCCAGCATGCAAAGGGTTAATATGCATGGATTTTTGTGATATGTGGTTAAGATTTTTGTGATGGAATAGTTCTTTGTGTTTTAAGATGCCATTAACATATTTTCACGATGTCAAATATAAATGTGTTCCGGACAAGTAGGTCAAATAATTATACAATTCAACATGGACGTCAGGTTTCCTTTTTTCTTTTGTATTCTTTACAAGTTAGTGAGTTAATGTTCTACCAACGAAAAGGACGAAACTTATTGCTATGGTACGAAAATATTTATATATATAAACATACATATTTTTTATATTTTTATTACTTTATTACTTGTGAGTCCCACAACCAAGTTTAAAACACAACAATAATAAACCAACAACATGATTTGTTGCCTTTTCTTATATGAGATCATTGAAGGCTCACACAAAGGGGGTGGCAAGATGTGAATGCGAAGTACTGCATGGCAACAGGAGAGCCACCTTGTCACACAATATCTCTGTTACAAAGACCTTTTTTTGCATGGATCTATGATGGATGCATTTATTTGTGGTAGAAATATTGGCACAATAAAAAGTGTAGACAAGACAAGTGATCTTTGTTTCATGATGATAAAATTGAACCTATTGGAAATAAAGGTCAACATGATTAATTTGAAAATGTTTTCATAATTAAAGGCAAGAACAAATGCAGACATGCTTCAGGCAATCTGGCTGATAATCTAACCAGGTAACGATTATATGCCCACACAATTCTAATGAAGCTATACGATGATGATACAAAAAGCTCTATTATTAAATTATAGATCAGAAATAGTAAATGTGGCAAATTGTTAGGGATTTTTAAACAGAATACAAACAAGAGGGCCATGATGGCCCTGTATCGCTCCACTGTTTTTTATGCGAAAAAAGCGTGCATTGCGCATGGGTTGAAATGTACTCAAGCATGTGACTTTCTCTTTCTATCCCTCGTCCCACTGGGCGCTTAAAGTTGAAAGGTTGAGCATTTTCATATATAAATTTGGCCCCAGGGGCATAATTTGAACAAACTTGGTAGAGAACTATAAGATGTCACTACATACCAAATTTGGTAGCCCTAGGCCCAATGGTTATGAAAAGGAAGATTTTTAAAGTTTGCACAAAAGAGGCTTTATATAAGCATATGTTCAGTTTTGTGACCCCAGGGAATAATTTGAACAAATTTGGTAGAGGACTATTAGATGTCACTACATACAAAATTTAGTAGCCCTAGGCTCTATAATTATGAACAAGAAGATTTTTAAAGTTTGCACAAAATAGGCCTTATTTAAGAATATGTTCATTTTTGTGACCCCCGGGGCAGGGTCAAATTTGACCCCAGGGGCATAATTTGAACAAACTTGGTAGAGAACTTTAAGATTTTAATACATACCAAATTTGGTAGAAATAGGCCCAATGGTTATGGACAAAAAGATTTTTAAAGTTTGCACAAAATAGGCTTTATATAAGCATATGTTCATTTTTGTGACCCCGGGGCAGGGTCAAATTTGACCCCAGGGGCATAATTTAAACAAATTTGGTAGAGGACTATTAGATGTCACTACATACCAAATTTGGTAGCCCTATGCCATACGGTTATGGACAAAAGATTTAAAGTTTGCACAAAATAGGCCTTATTTAAGCGTATGTTCATTTTTGTAACCCCTGTGGCAGGGTCAAATTTGACCCCAGGGGCATAATTTGAACAAACTAAGTAGAGAACTATTAGATGTCACTACATACTGAATTTGGCAGCCCTAGGCCCTACGGTTATGGACAGAAAGATTTTTAAAGTTTGCACAAAATAAGCTTTATATAAGCATATGTTCTTTTTTGTGACCCCCGGGCAGGGTCAAATTTGACCCCAGGGGCATAATTTGAACAAATTTGGTAGAGGACTATTAGATGTCACTACATACCAAATTTGGTAGCCCTATGCCATACAGTTATGGACAGAAAGATTTTTAAAGTTTGCACAAAATAGGCCTTATTTAAGTGTATGTTAAATTTTGTGATCCCCGGGGAAGAGTCAAATTTGACCCCAGGGACATAATTTGAACAAACTAAGTAGAGAACTATTAAATGTCACTACATACCGAATTTGGTAGCCCTAGGCCCTATGGTTATGGACAAGAGATTTTTAAGTTTGCACAAAATAGGCTTTATATAAGGATATGTTCATTTTTGTGACCCCCGGGGCAGGGTGAAATTTGACCCCAGGGGCATAAATTGAACAAATTTGGTAGAGGACTATAAGATGTCACTATATACCAAATTTGGTAGCCCTATGCCATACGGTTATGGACAAGATTTTTTTTTAAGTTTGCACAAAATAGGCCTTATTTACCTAAGCGTATGTTCATTTTTGTGACCCCCGGGGCAGGGTCAAATTTGACCCCAGGGGCATAATTTGAACAAATTTGGTAGAGGACTATTAGATGTCACTACATACCAAATTCGGTAGCCCTATGCCATAGGGTTATGGACAAAAAGATTTTTAAAGTTTGCACAAAATAGGCCTTATTTAAGCGTATGTTCATTTTTGTGACCCCTGGGGCAGGGTCAAATTTGACCCCAGGGGCATAATTTGAACAAACTAAGTAGAGAACTATTAGATGTCACTACATACCGAATTTGGTAGCCCTAGGCCCTACGGTTATGGACAAGTAGATTTTTAAAGTTTGCGCAAAATAGGCATTATATAAACATATGTTCATTTTTGTGACCCCGGGGCAGGGTCAAATTTGACCCCATGGGCATAATTTGAACAAATTTGGTAGAGGACCATAAGATGTCACTACATACCAAATTCGGTAGCCCTATGCCATACGGTTATGGACAAAAAGATTTTTAAAGTTTGCACAAAATAGGCCTTATTTAAGCGTATGTTCATTTTTGTAACCCCCATGGCAGGGTCAAATTTGACCCCAGGGGCATAATTTGAACAAATTTGGTAGAGGACTATTAGATGTCATTACATACCAAATGTGGTAGCACTAAGCCCAATGGTTCTGGACATTAAGATTTTTAAAGTTTGCACAAAATAGGTCTTATATAAGCATATGTTCATTTTTGTGACCCCCGGGGCAGGGTCAAATTTGACCCCAGGGGCATAATTTGAACAAATTTGAAAGAGGTTCACCCCAGGAACATTTGTGAGAAGTTTTATCAGAATTGGACTTGTAGTTTAGGAGATGTTTAAAGAAAAAGTTAACGCACGGACGCACGCACGTCGGACACAGGATTATGACATAAGCCCCGCTGGCTTCTGGCCAGTGGGGCTAAAAACCTTCAAATGTTCAAATTCAAGGTCTTTTTTTCTAATATGTAAACTTAAGTATGAAAACAATGTACTTGTGTATAAGTCTGAATAAACTGTCTGTTTGTCTGACAGCAGATACCGTAATTACTCTATGTTTTCGGACACTCTAAGTTGTCGAACACCCCTATTTTTAGCAAAAATAATTATTTTTCGTGATTCTTAATTTTCGGACACACGAGTTTTCGTCCATAATTAATGTCTCTAAGTTTTGGACAGTATATTGTACAGCGCTATTTTACCAAATTTCGGTCCTGTTTTCATTATCTAATGACACTTTGATCGTGGGGTTTTACAACCAGATTAACATAATAAAACATCGCAGGTGCATGCCTGAGGGCAACGTACCATTACATTTGTGTAATTGGGTAAATAAGCTTTTAAACTGGTATTAAACAATGGTTTCGCCCGATAACATAAGCGTTATGACAATTACCAGGGTAGTGTCAATTAACCGTTCAATTATCTACCGCAATGGTACTACCCCTTCTCAGTAAAATAACTGTGACAAATAGGTAAAGCTTCAAAGTACGATGCTGCCTATTGCAAGTTTTACGAACAATGGAATGTGTTAGACAACTATCTGAAATGAACAAACAAAGAATTCATAGTTTGCTTTTTTTATTGCGTTAATTACAGGTTCATACTAGCGAGTATCGGTACATCACATGCTTATCTTTGAACTCGTTGGTCAAAGTACAAGCTTGTAGTAACTTTCTGTCAAATAAATTAAGCATTTAAAATTATTTAAAATGCAGTGCAAACATATATAACTGTAATATATACTATACGGCATGGTATTTTACAAGCGCGTGCTATTACCAGTAGTCGTTGATACAATTGACGCTATTTTCGGACACTTCAATCGTCGACTCTAAGTTTTTGGACACCTGTATTTTGTGAATATTTTTTGTATCTAAGTTTTCGGACACGAAAAAAATTAAAAAATTTAAGTGTCCGAAAACATAGAGTAATTACGGTAATAACTTTTAGAAAATATAACAATCACACATAAATGATCAAGACCCTAAGTGCATGAAAGCCCTAGCCCCACATACCAGTCAGGTCCCCACATGTTGCAGCATGGTCAGCTTTCCCCCTCGTGATGACCCAGTCTGTGTCGTCAAGCTCCCTCTCACACTGAGCAAGCACGAGCTGCAAGACTGTGGGGGCAGCGGAGCGCGCCGTTACTATGGCAAAGTTGGTTGGACTGTCCAGTTCAATCTCCTGTTATAGTGTTGTAATAATTTTTTCCCACCAGTTTTGTAATTTAAACTTTTCACCAACATATTTGGATTGCAGGCTATCAACAAAAGTCTCTAAATAAAATAAAAGAGGATTATTGTATCAGTTTTGGACATTATTCTTATAATATTCTTTTTTTTTTCCACAACCATCAGTTAATCAACACACACTTTACCTGGCACTGCTGGTTTACTAGTACTAAGTGTGCATACTTCTGCCGGTAATAGACTAATAGACAACTGCCCTTCTTGAATCAGATTTAGGAGGAGAAAGGCTGTAGGAAAGATTTCATGACCAATCCATACACAAGTCATGCAGACGGACTGGGAACCAAACCCAAGAGTTTCAGAGTTGCAGTCCAGCACACTACTTACTGAGTTAATAAGCTAAATAACCTGGTCTAAACAATAATATGCGATAATTAATCACATTTACAGAATTCAGTGCTCCAGCTAGCAATAAATAGAGGGGCGCTGCGCCCCTCTAAAATTTGCCCCCTTAAAAAGCGCCCCTCTATTTTTCTGTCAAATGCCCTTTTGATCTCTAAATTCCTGTTTTAATGCCGTATAAATCGCCAGAAACATCGACATGAATACACAGATAACACCCTTACATGACAGCCTGGGGTGTATTAATTCAACACATTGTGAACAAACAAGCCAAAAGGGCATGGTTTGTTATCAGAGCACTAATTAGCCTTTTGTTGCAGACGATAGTAACATGCTGTGAACGATTATCTCTGAGGTCACGCTTGGTTAGGCACAATCACACTCGAATGAAATCAAATTCAGCACTATTGATTTTTTTTAACTTCTGAATTCTTTGGCTATAATTTGTTTGCAAAAATAGTGATTTTTAATTCAACATACCTATTAACATTTGAAAATTAATCATCTTTTTTAATGCGAACATGCGGTTAATTTTTAGTCCGAAATTACCGCATGAAAAACATATTTGTGTTTGGATTTTATTTCTGAACTTTAAAACACTGTCTGTCCCCAATCATGATGAATTTTAACATGAATAGGGGCAGATAGTTGTTAATTCAACAAATAATGAACTTGTTTGGAAGGAGGATTTATCACTCTGCAAGTAAAATGTAATGTTGATATTGTCATATATTTTCGCGACCTAACGAAACTGTCAACGTTGTTGACAGTTGAAATAAATATATCCTATTATTAACAATAACAATGTTTCATTTTAATCTCCAGACTGGATGCTACTTAATAGTGACATTGATCATTGTTTAGACTTTAAATTTGTCAATATAGGTTTTTGTTTGAATTAGAGCAAAGTCGGGTAATTTCGACACCTTAAGAGTAAAATTTGATTTAGTCCTGATGTGTCGAAATTACCCTCCAAGTGCCCAAACTAAATGAAAAACACCGTTTTGACTTGTTGATATTTGCTAACGAACGTTATTATCGTTGCCGGCATAATTCAAAACTTCAAGCGATTTAACTAAATGCGGCGGAGTGTAATTTCGACAGTAAGCGGCTAATTTCGACAGTCAGCGGCTAATTTCGACACTTGTCTTTGTATTAATTTTCAACAACTGTTTTAATCAGTTATTTACATTATATGTCTCAATTGATAGAATTTCACGATCTCTTTAATGTCTAGTGTTAATTAGGCTCGATTGTTCATTGTCGGCTCGGGTACTGCTAACATTTACCCCGGGTACATTGAAGTATACTTACATAAACCCCGGGTACGGTAAATATACTAAAACGTACCCGGTCGAAATTAGACTGTACCCGAGTTTTATTCCCGCCCTAAATCAGATGTCGTAAAACGCGCTACCGATTACCGTTATTACGAAACAAACTTCTGTTATTTGTTTTTATAAACTGCATCAACATGCTTTTTGAGTATGGGTTCCGATAATATAGAGGCAATTTAACAGAAAATTGACATAAATATGAACATAATTAATCTAAAAAAAATAGCCGACGACGACCGATTTAGCGTAAAAATTCCCGGGTAGATTTTAGTATATTTACCGTACCCGGGGTACATGTAAGTATACTTAAGCGTACCCGGGGTTTATGTAAGTAGTACATGAGCCGAAAATGACCAATCGATTGTTAATAAGGTTGTGGTGGTTTAGTGGATGTGATGTCCGCCTAGCGATCAGGAGAGAGTGTTTTAATAAGTCGTAGGCTTTCCATGCAGTGGAGCTTTAATAAATAGGATTATACTAAACTAGTGTTAATTTGCAAATCAGAGAATTATAAATAAATTGCATTTAGAGTTCGTATTGTGCTACCACTTGACTCAATATACAGTACAGACACCGTGTACTTAAACAAACGCCACTCGCCGTAATGTTCATCTCACTGTTAGCTTACCAATATGAACCCCGCGATAGGTGTTCAGATCAAATGTCGCGGGGGCCGTTTGCCATAGACTAACACCGCGAATCACCGCGGACCCATAATATCTACCGCGGTGATCATCGTGTTCGCTAAATATAATTGAACATAAACGTATTGAATTGATCCCTTTAATTTAAGAGTGATAATGAATAAATAAATTCTATTTTAATGTACATGCTGGTCGAAAGGATGTGATAAGTATTTAAAATATATTGGCGACAATAAAACGCCTCCGATACATATGTGTCATCTGTATCTATCGAATACATGCAACTTCTCCCTTCTTTAATTATCCATTAATCGATAATCCCATATACGCCCGATTTCCGTTTTTAAAGCAAATTATCTGAGGGAAATATAGACGATAAGAGTGCTCAAGAATGCCATAAACATAAACGTTCGCAATTTTCGAAAGTATCAAATGAATTTCGGCATATGATTCTATTTAAAGGTTTGATGAACTGCATGTAAGCCCCTAAACAATACAGTTGTATTCCAACATGCGAAAATCATCTTACACGGTTTGCACGCGCCGGGTACAGCTATTTTCGGTTAGCAACTTCTAGATAAAATAAATGAATTTCTTTGTCCTGATAAAAAGCGCGCGAAAATTGGCGTGGGTGTATTTATTTGTAAATACAAATTTCGTAGCGGGTACAACATTGTGATCATTTGATTTCCATTAAAAGTTTCGTTGTGAATTTCAACTAAAGTTGAAATATCTCGCGATATATTTGGCATTGCCATTAAGAGTTAATAGTATTGATCATCTAAACGCTTTATTTACGTTTCCGACGTTATATACTGTACAAATTTAAGTGCATACGTGTGCACATACTTATAACATCTACATGTAGTACACATGTATATGATTTTCTTTTGTACATGTACATTTAAAACGCGTGAATGACCCTTGCAGACAGGTGTTTACGGTGGTTGCGCAGCATCCGAGGTGATCACAGGTGATCCAATTAACGATATAATTAAGTAAAAAAAATACATTTTCATTAATCAATAACCTTCACAATCTTTAAATAGCTCTAATTTTATACAATCTGCTTGAAAAGATATAGAGAGAGCTAAATATAATATTCAATAAGCTGCGTCAACTATTTAAAGAGTAATTTTATTCAACGAATCTATCTTTCCATATGCGCTGGGAACGCTTGAAAACATTTGGAGTGTCGGAATTACCCACCATCGTATAAAATCGGAGGATAATTTCGACACCCCACAAATCATAGTTTAACAAACGATTTGCACTATTCAAACACAAATACAGGTCAAGTGAAACAAATTTTATACTAGAACTTGTACAAATACCAGAAATACAGCAAAATCCTGAAGGGACGTAATTGACAATTATGTAACCTCCCTTAGCGAAGCTCATAACGCTATAAAAATTCTCTAAGTAATACAATGTACGTATTTTAAATGACTCACTTACATGCAATTAGGAGACGTTTCATAGAGAGATGTTATCTGGTGATGTCACAACACCAACTACGTCACATTTTACAACGAAATCATACGGGATGATGATGATTTAAGACTGGTCTGATAAATACTGTGAAAAGTGTCGAAATTAGACGACTGTCGGAATTACCCGACATTGCGCTAATATTATTATTGTGGACAAACATTAGCTCAACGTTATTTAAAGCAACAAATTTAAGTAGTGACAGTCACAACGTTTTTTTAACCCAGTGAAACCCCTGAATTTATTTCATGTTTTCTTCATTTCATTTTCTTCTAAAAGGCCACTAATGCTGAAACTGGAACCTGAAAGATTAACATGCAGTTCAATGATGATAGGTGATAAAAAAAACAACAAAATTCCCCCCCCCCACACACACACACACCAGAAAGAAATATAATATCTTCATATCTCTAATGCGTGTAGTCGGATGCTAGCCCATAGCGGTTAGGAAATTGGCTATTAAGTTGTTTTCCTTAGCGCCAATGTAGATAGTAATATATTTATTGTAATTTCATTACACAAAATGAGGAACAGCATACAATTGGTGAAGTCATCCAATGCACTAGTGTTTACGATTTATAAGTATATAGTATAACCAAAGTATATACTTAAGTATATTTATAACCAAATGCCCTATTTTCCAAAATAACGCGTGAAATGTGCCCTTTTTGGGGAAGCTCCCCTCTATTTTGAAAAGCTGGCTGGAGCACTGAGAATTAATTGTATTTGAAGAAATGATTGGGATAAGCAAACATAAATAAATGAAAACATTTGAGTATGGCTCAACGAAAAGGGGGTTTAATGCATGTGCGTAGTGTCATCCCAGATTAGACTGTGCAGTCTGCACAGTCTAATCAGGGAGACACTTTCCGCTTGAATGATATTTTTACGTTTAAAGAATATCTCTTCTTAGCAAAAATCCAGTTTTGGCGGAAAGTGCTGTCCCTGGCTAGCCTGTGCAGACTAAACAAGTGAATCTGGGAAGGGCCAACCATTTGATTTTGTCTTTTTATTGCGAATCAAATTGAACAGCTATATCTATCACTCTACATACAGAGTCAATGTCCCCTATCTGACAGTGGATATCCTGGGCCAGGTCCCTTAGAATCACGACAGCACCCTGCCATTTCTGTCCCAGCAGCATCAGAGAGGACAGTAGGGACTTCACAAGGGACAGGTCATCTGAAACCAGCAGATGCACATTTTGTTTGCTCACCTTTAGTATTTAAGATGGAGAAAAAAATTAAGCTATCAACGTTTTTTACAATAATTACATTCGCACAATCTTCCAAACTTAGCAGTTGTAAATTTTTAATCAGGCTTGACCAGATTTTCTGATTCATATAGGCAAGTTTATTACATTTCTTGCTCAAAAGAAATTAAATAATGCAGAAGGGAAATACATAAGGCACAATCACACTGCTTTGCTTAATGGCCTAGCGTTCATATCGACAGCAGATTGTCTGCCTCAACACAGTGGCTGGATATTTTTCTAGAAAGGTACTTATTGATACTTGTTCTGTTAAAACTTGGCTAAATGCATGTGCATAAAGGGGTCATCCCTGGGATGACACTGTACACACATGCATTCAGCCCTGTTTTGCCAGAAAAAGGCTCAATACGAATTCTGGCTGGCTTAGCCAAACTGCAAGGGCTTGTTACAACTGCCGCATAGTTGAGAAAAAAAGATTCATACCGATAGTCTGTTCCTGAGCAAGCTTGTAAAACCAGGCCAGTATCTGGTCACAGTCCGTGAACTCAGGGCCCAGGGTTTTACTGAGCTGTACAATCACGCTCAACAGGAGGCCGACTGCCTTCAGGCACTGGTGATCTTCATCCGCCGAAAACATGTCCATAACCAATCGCTGCAATGAATTACGCATAAAACATGTTTATACCTCATAGCTGGAATGAATTATGCTGAAAAAAAATCATAACCAGTCGCTGCCACGAGTTTCCCCCAAAACATCTTTATAACCATCATTAATATGTTCGAATGAATAACCTTTAACCTATCAAAGAAGCATTTTAACCCAATTGCAGTCAATCAGAAAATCAAATTTAAAGTAACAATCACGCTCAAAAATATCGAATATTTTGTTAAATAAAGCTAACCCATAAAAAAATCAATGTTCCTTTTAGCAAAATGCAAAATTTCAACGTTAGATGTTGTCTGGTAGAATTGATTTAACGAGATACAAAATGCTCGTTTTTATTTTTTTGTGGCCACAAATAATTCCATTTATATCTCCCGTGAAATATCCGAACATTTACGGGCGTACACGAGATTGGATACGGTAAGCGTCGGAAGCATGACGTAGCTCTCATGAATAATCATTCTGTGAAATCAAAATGAATTCTGGGTAACTGGAACTTAGCTAATGCGAAAATGGCTTGTATAAATTATGCAAATGAACGCAACCCGAATGAATCCGATCCTGACTCGAAAGCGAAAGTAGATTACATCGTGGAACGATATTTTGATATTTAGATGCTTAAAACTTGCCGAATGCTTGTAATATAACGTTTTTACATCAATGTTACTTGTTTTAGGGTCTTCCTATTGTAATTAACCATCGTATGGTACTACTTGTTGTCGAATGTTTTTATATAGCATAATACAGTAGCCGTATGAATTGGTGAGCGTGATAGTGACTTTAAGACTTTTCTTAATAGATTCAAAGTTTTAAAACCTTCATTTCCAACAATAAGATACTGATGAGCAGCAAATGAAACACAATATGGACCGCCTGCCAGTTACTTGCAGGCTGTCTTGGTTTTTTGCTGTTTACATATAGCCATTTTGACTTCTGATTTGGAGAGGGTTATAAAATCAAACATGAGGTGTATTTGTTTGTTGCAAACAAATGTGACTCATACCCCTAGCACTGCTTTGTTAGTTATGGTCAAGGGAAAATAACTCTAGAATGTGAGGATCTCCAGGGATTTAAGTCCCTTGCATTTCTATACTCCTTGGTGATGATGTTTATTAAGTATTAATTCAATTCATTTCAATTGCTTGAGAACTGAACAAGTAGTTCACTATAAGAGCTTGAAACAATTTATCCGGACTTATCAACCAAAACCTAAACAGCCAAAGTACCTGCAGTATACTTGCTATCAAAATTTGTTTATGAGGATATTACAATTGTATTGTCTTATTGCTTCAATTGCACGCAATGGAACAGTAGAGAATTCAAATTCACCATGGCCTTGCTATTTTCACAAAATTTATTCCGTCAAACCATGTTTTATATTCTGTCATAAGTGCGGCTTCTAGAATTTTGCTTTTTTTCTTCTTCTAAAATTTGATCTGTTGACACATTTTTTGGACATTTGTGACTCAGATTTGAACTCGGCACAGACAATATAAAGATAAACATTCTTAAGAAGTTTCATACAGATTGGATGGAAAATGTGGTAACGAGAATACAGTTGAAAGAAGCAACACATGCGTTGAACGCAAATGCTCATCGCAAGCACCAAGTGCTCAGGTAAGTTAAAACACAAAAAAATGCACAAGGCAATAATACTCCTTGGGTACATGAAAAAGTGGACCCACCTAAAATAAGAGGGCCTGAAAGGCCCAAAGTCGCTCACCTGAGATTCAAAGGAACTGATCTGTTCTGTGCAGCCCAATATTTTATAAGAACAAAATGTTCTTACCAACTCGCATGACTAGTGAACACCCTGGCAGCCACGTTTTTCAACAGACCAGAACCATTTTCATACACATCCAAGATATCATTTAAACAAATATACTGACAAAGTTTCATGAAGATTCATAAGTCCATATAAGGAAAAATGCCCCGTCCACTGGTGGCCATGTTTTTCAAGCAACTAGAACCATTTTCAAACTTGTCCAAAATATCATTGATCGTACAATAAATATGGCTTCTAGAGTGTTAACAAGGTTTAACTATAGCTATAAGGAAAAATGCCACGCTCCATTGGCAGCCATGTTTTTCCACCAACCGGTACCATTTTCAAACTCATCCAAGATACATTGGGACAAATCATCTGACCAATCATGATAATCGGACAATATATGTGGCCTCTATAGTGCTAACAAGGTTTTACTAAAGCATGATATATAGCCATATTAGGAAAAAAGCCCCGCCCTCTGGTGGCCATATTTTTTTAAGCAACAAAAACCATTTTCAAACTCATCCAAGATATCATTAGGACAAATCTTCTAACCAAGTTTCATGAAGATCGGAAAATAAATGTGGCTTCTAGGGTGTTAACAAGGTTTTACTATAGCCATATAAGGACAAATGCCCCGCCCCCTGGCGGCCATGTTTTTCAGCCAACTGGAATCATTTTTGAACTCGTCCAAGATATTATTAGGATGAATCTTCTGACCAAGTTTCATGAAGATCGGACAATAAATGTGGCCTCTAAAGTGTTAACAAGATTTTACTATAGCCATATTAGGAAAAATGCCCCGCCCCTTGGCAACCATGTTTTTCAAGCAAACATAACATTTTCGAACTCATCCAATATATCATTGAGACCAATCTTCTGACCAAATTTCATGAAGATTGGACAATAAATGTGGCTTCTAGAGTGTTCACAAGGTTTTACTATAGCCATATATATCCATATAAGGAAAAATGCCCGGCCCCTTGGCAGCCATGTCTTTCAAGCAAACATAACCATTTCGAACTCATCCAAGATATCATACAGACCAATCATCTGACCAAATTTCATGAAGATTGGACAATAAATGTGGCCTCTAGAGTGTTAACAAGGTTTTACTATAGCCATATTAGGAAAACTGCCCCGCTCCCTGGCGGCCATGTTTTTTCACCGAGCAGGACCATTTTCGAACTCGTCCGAGATATCAATGAAATCAATGTTTTGATCAAGTTTCATAATGATTGGGCAAAAATTGTGACTTCTAGAGTGTTCACAAGGTTTCTCTATAGCCATATATGGAATACTGCCCCGCCCCCTGGTGGTCATGTTTTTTAATGGACCGGAACCATTTTTGAACTCAACCAACATATCATTTAGACAAAGTTACATGAAGATTGGAAATCAAATGTGACTTCTTCAGTGTTCACAAGGTTGTTCTTTTTTTTTACCTAGTGACCTAGTTTTTGAACCAGCATGACCCAGTTTCGAACTCAGTCGAGGTATCAATGGGACAAATGTTCTGACCAAATTTCATGAAGATCAGACAATAAATGTGGCCTCTAGAGTGTTCACAAGGCAAAATGTTGACGACAGACGACGGACAAAAGGCGATCAGAAAAGCTCACCATGAGCACGTTGTGCTCAGGTGAGCTAAAAATAGGAACGGTTGAAGGTCTGTAAATGTGGCCTCTCGAGTGTTAACAAGGTTTTACTATAGCCATATAAGGAAAAATACCCCGCCCCCTGGCGGCCATGTTTTTCAACCAACCAGCATCATATTTTAACTCGTCCACGATATTATTGGGATGAATCTTCTGACCAAGTTTCATGAAGATCGGACAATAAATGTGGCCTCTAAAGTGTTAACAAGATTTTACTATAGCCATATATAGCCATATAAGGAAAAATGCCCCGCCTCTTGGCAGCCATGTTTTTCAAGCAAACGTAACCATTTTCGAACTCATTTAAGATATCATTGAGACCAATCTTCGGACCAAATTTCATGAAGATTGGACAATAAATATGGCCTTTAGAGTGTTCAGAAGGTTTTACTATAGCCATATATAGCCATATAAGGAAAAATGCCCCACCCCTTGGCAGCCATGTTTTTCAAGCAAACGTAACCATTTTCGAACTAATCCAAGATATCATTAAGACCAATTTTCTGACCAAATTTCATGAAGATTGGACAATAAATGTGGCCTCTAGAGTGTTAACAAGGTTTTACTATAGCCATATAAGGAAAACTGCTCTGTCCCCTGGCGGTAATGTTTTTTCATCGATCTGGACCATTTTCGAACTCGCCCGAGATATCAATGAAATCACTGTTTTGACAAAGTTTCATGATGATTGGGCAAAACTTGTGACTTCTAGAGTGTTCACAAGGTTTCTCTATAGCCATATAAGGAATACTGCCCCGCCCCCTAGCGGCCATGTTTTTCAACGGATCGGAAACATTTTTGAACTTACCCAACATATCATTTAGACAAACATTTTGACAAAGTTACATGAAGATTTGGCATCAAATGTGACTTCTACAGTGTTCACAAGGTTTTTCTTTTTTTTTGGACCTAGTTACCTAGTTTTTGACCCAGCATGACCCAGTTTCGAACTCAGTCGAGGTATCAATGGGAGAAATGTTCTTACCAAATTTCATGAACATCAGACAATAAATGTTGCCTCTAGAGTGTTTACAAGGCAAAATGTTGACATACGACAGACGACGGACAAAAGACGATCACAAAAGCTCAGGTGAGCTAAAAATGCATTTTATTACAAAATCTTGTGCCAATTTCCAACCACTTTAAATTCCTCGGAAAAATTTACTTTAGCCGTCAGTAGTCACCAAAAGTTATATTATATTTTCCAAGGAACTTTTCTTTCAATGTCCAACAACAAACAAAGCTCTCTGTTCAATATAAATCAGTGATAAGTTTTCTGTTATATTGATCATTGCATGTGACATTAATATACACAAGTATTCTATACCTGAATGAATTTCACATGGAAGTAAATTTCAGCATCCAAGGTTTGAGCTTTCTCACATCCTTCCACCTCTGCAGGAAAAAAGTTCTAAATGATAAAACATGTGTAGCAGGGTTTGGTATTAGGAGAACTTATACTGCTTTGCTATATGAGCTAGCTTTTATAGCGACGCAGTAGAGTGTCTGCCTGTTTGGAACTGGGAGGTCCCGGGTTTGATCCCCACGGTGGTTGGGGAATTCTCTGGCTGGGTTACATTGGCACCTAACGTAAAAAACTCACCATGTGTGTCAGACGTCCCACAGATGTCATGGCAATAGGAAATTCGTAAAAAAAAATCACAATTAGAGGGGGTGTATGTAGCAGGGTTCGGTACACGGAGAACTTATACTGCTTTGCTATATGAACTAGCTTTTATAGCAACGTGGTGGAGTGTCTGCCTGATTTGGAACCGTAAGGTCCCGGGTTCCATACCCCATGGTGGTCGGTGAATTTTCTGGCTGGGTTACACATACTCCAACAATATAAAGATTAGGTAGATCTACTTACACCTTCAATCCTTCACATCAAGTTTTTAAAGAAATTCTTTGTATATTTAAACTCCAATTTTTCGGAAACAAGATAGTATCAAATTACAATTAAGCGTCCCTCTGGGTAAAATGGGGTTCAATGCATGTGCCTAAAGTTTTATAATAGGCTAGTCTGTGCAGTCTTCACAGGCTAATCAGAGACAACACTTTCCACTTTTATCGTATTATTTGTTTCAAGGGAGTCTTTATAGCAACATCCTGTTAAATCAGAACATGTCGTATTAGATTAGTCTGTGCAGACTGCATCAGCTTATTTGGGACAAAACTTCACGCACATGCATTAAACCCCATTTTTCCAGCGCCATGCTCAAATTAATCACTGTCAAATTTCAAGGTGCCTCTAGGATCAAGACTCTGCATCGTAAAGCAGTATAACAAGTTTGATATTTGAACAAAAATACAAGTTACCTAGACCGTCTAGGAACATCTTCAAGTCTTTGGCAAACTGTTGCGTTGCTATGCTAAAGGTTGTTGCTAGGCTTTCCAAGGTCAAGGTCAGAAGCTGTTTTTCTCTTACCCTCTGTTCACCTTCCAGCTTTTGATTTTCCACATAGTAGCCTAATAACAACCTGAAAATTTATTGACAAAACAATATTAATTAAATCAAAAACAAGAAACTCAACTTTACAAGAAACCCAACATTTAAATTATTTTAATTTGAATAATTGTTCAATCCCAAGCTTGGTATTTATGTAAGCTACATACAAACATAATTAGTAGGCAAATCTTAGTCCTAACTGAACTTATGAAACATAAGTCACTGTTTTATTTTCATAACTGTGACATTGACCTGACATGCATCAAATACAGGGACCAAAACTTAGCTCGCATACTCGCAAAATGCGAGCAAGATTTATGGATAGCGAGTTGAAAAATATAAAGCTTGCAATTTTATGCGAGTTGAAATTTCATATTTCTCAAACCTGTTTTTACATAAATCCTTTAAGTATTGAGAGATAATTACTTCCTTTAACCACAACTCCCATTTTCAAGATCAAAATCTTGATAAATTAAACGATTTAAGTGTTATAATAAAAATTGCATTAACACATTCGGCGGAATCGCCCGCCATTGTTGTTTTTGTTGTTGTTGTAAGATTCAATGGAAGCTACTCTGGTAGGAGCTATGGTTCGCCAGGCGCTTGCGCTAATAAGCGTCTCAGTGATCTCGACTTTCCAAAAATCTTTCTGTCTGAACGATCAAAAACTTTCATCAATCATGGACAAATTTCTGAAGAGGCCGGTGTATGAGCACGCTGAGACAGCAAACAAACTTAAAGCTTCAATTTTATTTTTTTTAAAGGTTGCATTTAGCCTTGTAAATGGCAAATATAATTAAAGCTTGTTTTAAACAATTTTGAGTTTCAAGTCACAATGGCTGAATATTGAATGTGCGTCCATGACTATAATTATTGAGATAACTTTTGTGTTCCGGCAATGAGTATGCTTTTTTAAGTAGCCAACATATAATGCACACTGTTACGCAATATGGAACAATAAATGTATTGTCTAAAATAAAAAAAATATTAAAAATTCCCAAATTGCGAGTAAGTTTTTCATTTTGCAAGTGAAAAAAAAATCTACTTGCAAAAAAATATAAGTGCCTTTATAGGTTAAATTCGGTCCCTGAAATACCACCCCAAGCTAGTTCTCCATGCAGACTTGCTACATCCTAAGTTTCATCAAGATTGTTCAAAGCAAACTTAAGTTATTGACAAAAAAAAACACCCTTTGCTTATTTGTATATTCAGTTACAGTGATCATGACCTGAAATGCATTCAAAACAATACCAAATTAGACCTCTATGCAATCTCCATTTTTCCAAAGATACATAAAAATGAAACCTTGTCAATGAAAGCTATAGTTTTTTTTACCAGAAACCACCTGTTTGATGTAAGCTACCTACACACAATATTTCTCCATACATACTCATGTTATTTAGTCACAACAGTGTTATCTATTATAGCCATGACTTGGACGTTCACCCAGCTGAACAGAAATGCATTTGGGTCATGCTCTGTGAAAAGGGGGTTTAATGCATTTGTCTAGTGTCGTCCTCGATTAGCCTTGCTGTCTGCACAGGCTATTCAGGGGCAACACTTTCTGCCTTAACTGCAATTTAAGTAAGAAGAGACTTTCTTTAAATGAAAAATGTCATAAAAGCGAAGAGTCACCTTTGATTAGCCTGTGCGGACTGCAGCCTGTGCGGACTGCACAGGCTTATCTAGGTCGACACTTTACACAATTTATATTAAACCCCTTTTTACAGAGCACAGGCCATTTCTTGACCAGCCCTGCAAATTATAAGTATATTTTTAGTAAAAGTGACCTTAACAATAATCTGACTAACAACAAATGCAATGCTTAGCTAACTACACTGCAACTCCAATATATCGCGGTTGAAGGGATCCAAAGATCGCGACCGTGATATATCCGGAGCGCGATATAAATTGTCAAGTTATTCATCATGTATATGTATGCATTAGCATAGTTTGGCAATCTCAAAACACACTATTTACTTACCATATTGATTTGTGTGTTGCATCCATATGTTATTCATTGGTATAACACAAATCATTATTCCATGTAAGTATTTTGAAATGCATATAATTAAATTTGTAATCCGAAACACCATTGTCAAATGTTATTGTTCAAGAAAGCATGCACAAATTAGACCCATTTACAAAATGACGTCATTCACCTCATGAAAAGCATGGAAAGTTTGACAAACTGAGGGACATGATTCACCTCTCAATTAAAAGCAAATAATTTACACTGTATCTAAAGCGCAAAGATTGCCGAGATAGGTCAGTATTGACTTGTGACAATTACAGTTATAATTGTTTACAACTTCATGTGTTTACTGGTGCGTTTCGGCAGTTCAAAGCAAATTCAATAGAGAATGGTTAACACCCAAAATGACCTGTGATGTTTGACAAGTTTGATTATTGTTTATCGCAGTACACAGGTGCTAGAGTGGTGTACAATGAGAGCAAACAATCTGGTTAAAACTGGATTATGAATGTCGGATTAAACAGAAATTAAGGTGGGTGAAAAAAGGGTAAAATACAACTTTGAAACGGATTTCATCTCATCAAATTCTCAGATTTTAAAGCATGTTATTTAGAGATTATGCTCATCAGATTTTTGGGAGCCATAGCCGATTCGCGATATATTGGACAACGCGATATAATGGACCGTGATATATTGGAGTTGCAGTGTACAGTCAATCTTGTGGATGTGACCACTTGCATTAAGTGACCTATGTCTGCGAATTCCCCAGGAGCGTTTTCACTCTATTTTGATATTTTATTAAGCGACTTTTGCGACCACTGCTGATTTTCAAGTGTTTTGATGTCCAAATATTTGATTTAGCAACCACGTGGCTTTTAAATTTGAAAATCTGTTCAGGGACAAACTTGATTGCCAATTTATTGTCAGTTTGACACAATTTAAGGAAAGCCGCTTCCTGTCAAGAAGCCATAAAACAACACTTATTTGTCGATAAAATTGGCTTCCTTTGTTTTACTCAACATGCTAAACCAATCGTGAAATAGCACATGCATAGCTCCGCCTTTTGAAACTTTTACTCTGAGTACAAAGTTGGAGTTCAGAGCTATAACTGATGTGTTGCTATTGAACATGTGATTCATGCATGTTCAGTCCAAATAATTAGCAATCGTAATGATTCAGCATTAGCCTTGAAACAATTAATACATTTGTCTTGTCTTTTTGCGAAAGGCTGAGTAGTTCCGATATATCAACTTCCCGTACATATTCAAACAAAATGGCGAACGTTTGTGTTTACGAAATTCTTAAAACACAATTTTTGTCAAAAAACAGCAAAAGTGTTTTGATGGATTATTAACAGTTATATAAGTGCAAGGTAATGCTTTATATTTCAATACACTAATATCTTGATTTTTTTCATATAATTTAAACGATGAACAAGATAGTTGTGTCACAGAATCAGTCTATGTATTTTATACTGACGATGGTTTAACTTTATTTTGTCCAGAATGGTCTTTTCATTTAAAGACCATTTTATTAAGAGACCACTTTTGTTAGTCCCTTATGTGGTCTCTAAAAATATGATTGACTGTATGCATATAAAACACCCAACCATTCAGCACAATATCTCCATTGTAACTCGAATTATTAATGAGACACAATTTTATCAATTTTAAAAAACAACTACCTAGTTATCTATGGATTATTTAAGGAAAATATTTTTCTATATTTACTATCAGTGATCTATGTGTATGGTTAATTGCATTCTGAGATTGTCAGTACCTGGCAATGTGACACAGGTGTTCAAAGATCCTTGGTTTACTCTTCCCCTCCAGCCCCTCACACTGGCCCCTGTCCTGGATCTGACCCAGTTTCTGAAAGGTGACCGTGAGCAGGTACTTGAGAAACTCATCCTTCATACGTAGACTCTCACGAACGTCGTCTCGATGACGGTCCTTGCTAGAAGTTTAGAACAAATGCCTTCATTAAATCAATGAAAATAAAATATGCTTTTTTAACAATATCATAGCACACATTCAATTAATGAACTGACTGTAATAAACTTCCAAATGTTTATTGTGGCTCTTTTTCAAACAAGGTAACAACTTCAGAAAACTCACAATAATTTGAAATACTTTCATGGCATTTTCTCTTCCATCCAAAAAATCACTTAATGACTTTGACCTCAAAATTACTAAGCTTCTTCCTTTCACACCATGTAACCATCATACTGATTTGCTTGGTTGTAGATAAAAGCACTCTCTGGATATCAAACAGAAACAGATGGTCTACCAACATGCAAACATAATGAAAATTCAACAGGAAAGTTACACTTCATTATACACAATTCTTTGACAAGTGGCATAATTATCCAGTAAAGATTTAAACATGTTTAACAAACAAGAGCTGTCAAGAGGACAGCACGCTCGACTATTCGAGTGCTTGACAGTATAACGTAAGCCATCATGGGGAAATTGTTCATATTCAATAATTTATTAGACAATCTTTCAAAAATAAAAAAAGGGGGAAAAAAATAGTGTTTTTTTTTGAGGGGGGGGGGGAAGAAGGGGGTGGTATAATGTGGGTGTGGTCATTTATTAGATGGTCTTTCAAAAATAAAAAAAGGAAACCATTTTTTATTTTTTTTGGGGGGGGGGGGGGGCAGGTTTTCCGGGTTGGGGCGTGGGGTATTGTTTGGGTGGAATCCATTGTGGTATTCAGGTAAGTGTTGTTTTGTCAAAGTATTAATAAAATGTGATCATAAATAAAGACGTTATGGCAATGTAACTAAAGTCATATGCATATTATAATCGAAAAAGGGCCATAATTCTTACAAAATGCTTGAAACAGTTGTCTGCTCTTGTTTACAGATTGGGTTCATGTTGATAAAGAAGTTTACAAAATATGAAAGCAATATGCCAAGGGACATTGAAACTATTTGAGGTGGTATGCAAACTTAAACATAGATTTATCAATAATATTCTTACAAAATGCTAGATAGAGTTGTCTGCTCTTGTTTATAGATTGGGGTCATGTTGGTAAAGAAGTTTGCAAAACATTAAAGCAATATGTCAAGGGACATTGAAAATATTTGAGGTGGTACGCAAACTTTAACATAGATTTATCAATAATATGCATATTCTAAGTAGAAAAGGGGCCATAATTATTACAAAAGGCTTCATAGAGTTGTCTGCTCTTGTTTATAGGTTGGGGTCATGTTGGTAAAGAAGTATGCAAAATATGAAAGCAATATGTCAAGGGACATTGAAAATATTTGGAGTAGTACGCAAACTTTAACATTTGATCGCCAACGCAAACGCCGACGCCGGGTGAGTAGGATAACTCCACTATATATATTTCATATATAATAGTCGAGCTAAAAACAAGAGCTGTCACTATAGGATGACATATCGTCGCTGTTCTTCGAAAACTGCACAAGTCAAATTTGGCGCAAATTGTTATTTGTTTGTATAAGAACGGCGGGTTCACGGGTCATTTTCTGTGAAAATACTGGATTTCATATCCAATTGCAGTCTTCACGGTAAGTATAAGCCCGACTGGTGAAATGGTATTCGGGCTATTAGAAATAAACAAGGGCTGTTTGTAAAACATGCATGCCCCCCATATGGGCTCTCCGTTGTAGTGAGAGCCATTGTGTGAATATGTTTTTTGTCACTGTGACCTTGACCTTTGACCTAGCGACCTGAAAATCAATAGGGGTCATCTGCCAGTCATGATCAATGTACCTATGAAGTTTCATGATCCTAGCCATAAGCATTCTCGAGTTATCATCCGGACACCATTTTACTATTTCGGGTCACCGTGACCTTGACCTTTGACCAAGTGACCTGAAAATCAATAGGGGTCATCTGCGAGTCATGATCAATCTACCTATCAAGTTTCATGATCCTAGGAATAAGCATTCTTCAGTTATCATCCGGAAACCATTTTACTATTTCAGGTCATCGTGACCTGGACCTTTGACCTAGTGACCTGAAAATCAATAGGGGTCATCTGCGAGTCATGATCAATCTACCTATCAAGTTTCATGATCCTAGGCCTAAGCGTTCTCGAGTTATCATCCGGACACCATTTTACTATTTCGGGTCACCGTGACCTTGACCTTTGACCAAGTGATCTGAAAATCAATAAGGGTCATCTGCGAGTCATGATCAATCTACCTATCAAGTTTCATGGTCCTAGGAATAAGCGTTCTTCAGTTATCATCCGGAAACCATTTTACTATTTCGGGTCATCGTGACCTTGACCTTTGACCTAGTGACCTGAAAATCAATAGGGGTCATCTGCGAGTCATGATCAATCTACCTATAAAGTTTCATGATCCTAGGCATAAGCGTTCTTGAGTTATCATCCGGAAACCATTTTACTATTTCGGGTCACTGTGACCTTGACCTTTGACATAGTGACCTCAAAATCAATAGGGGTCATTTGCGAGTCCTGATCAATTTACCTATCAAGTTTCATGATCCTAGGCCTAAGCGTTCTTGAGTTATCATCAGGAAACCATTTTACTATTTCGGGTCACTGTGACCTTGACCTTTGACCTAGTGACCTGAAAATCAATAGGGGTCATCTGCGAGTCATGATCAATCTACCTATCAAGTTTCATGATCCTAGGCCTAAGCGTTCTTGAGTTATCATCCGGAAACCATTTTACTATTTCGGGTCACCATGACCTTGACCTTTGACCTAGTGACCTCAAAATCAATAGGGGTCATCTGCGAGTCATGATCAATGTACCTATGAAGTTTCATGATCCTAGGCCCAAGCGTTCTTGAGTTATCGTCTGACAACCACCTGGTGGACGGACCGACAGACCGACCGACCGACATGAGCAAAGCAATATACCCCCTCTTCTTCGAAGGGGGGCATAAAAATGTATTGAGTCGGGCTTTTGGATTTCTTGACTGTTTCAAATAAAGCATCATTATTTGGGCTAATGGTTTAAATATATTACCGTGAAGACTGCAATTGGATGGCATAGTTATGAGCACGTGAGAAAATCCTGAAACACTCATTGGTGCACTAATTGTTTCTGCAAAAACTGCGTAAGTCAATTCTTCCAACTTTTCAAAATACATTTTTAAAATATTTTTTGAAGTTTTAAAATATATTAATTTAGAAAGTCTTAGTCAAAATGGGCATACTTTTTATTTATAAATATAAAAGCCTGTAGTTGACATTTTAATTCTAAAAATGGATCTATGCAGTTTTCTCTTTAATATTTGGTTCCTTTTTTAGACTTTCTAAATTATTATATTTTAAAAATGTTTTTTTGCCTATTGAAAAGTTGCAAAAATTTACTTACGCGGTTTTCGAAGAACAGCGACGATATGCCCCTTATAAACACTTTGATAGAAGTTATGGGCATTTTTCTAAACCTAAACACAGATTTCGAAATGCGGACCCTAAGTTCAAGATCAAGGTCACAGGGGTAAACATTTTTCTGCGTATGGAAAGGCCTTGTCCATATACACATGCATACCAAATATGAAGGCTATATCTCAAGGGACATAGAAGTTATGAGCATTTTCCAAACCTAAACACAGATTTCGAAACCTTAATGCGGACCCTAAGTTCAAGGTCAAGGTAACAGGGGTAAAAAAATGTGTGTGTATGGAAAGACCTTGTCCATATAAACATGCTTACCAACTATGAAGGTTATATCTCAAGGGACATAGAAGTTATGAGCATTTTTCTAAACCTAAATGCAAAGTGTGACGGACAGACAGTGTGATCACTATATGCCCTCCTTTGGGGGCATAAAAAGAACTGTCCATGTCTACCACAAAAAATGAAATACCATTTATTGAAACATCGCGGGTTGAATGCTTAGCCCTTACCCACTCAGCTACACACTATGATACTTAAGTCTTCTAGATAATCACATTAAATTCAAGACCTTTAAAAAAAAGATTCATTTCCAACTCTAAGGTCCTGCTGAGCAGCAAACCACATAAAAACAGGAACAGCCTGCAAATTACTCTCATTTACACATTTGAACACATTTATACATTTTTTTGCACAGGCAACTTTTCTTACCTCAGCATTACATCCAGCATGGCAGTGACGACCTTGAGTGACAGCAGACTCTGAGGAGGTTTCACTGCAGTCTTGCCTTTCTTCCCAGCAGCAGCACTCGCCCTCTCGCGCAAAACGTCACTCAGTTTCTTGTAGTTCTCGAACAGCTGAAGAAGCTGCCTCGTCCTGGATTCACTGGTCACAGAATACATAAACAAGAGATGTGTTTGTCAGAAAACCATGCCCCCTATTGTGCTGCTTTGAAATAAAATTTCAATATACAGTCCAACCTGTCCCAGCGACCACCTGTCCATAAAGACCACATCGATTTCCTCTTGAACGATTTCACTACATATTGTACCTGCGAATAAAGCCCACCTGCCAACAAAGACCAAGGACTGCCATTTTACATTCCCAAATGTCCATTTTGATACCTAACAAAGACCACTTCAATCATAACAATCAACCATTTCGCAACTTTCAATAACAAAAATGGCCATAATGATGCTGTGATAGTCACGTGATTACCATCTAACCAGTAGACTTGTCAGTTGCTATGGAGATATTGGCAAATCACAGTATCATTTAGCAGGTTTAGAAATTATCTCCCTTTCAAAGCTTATTACTTCCCTTGGATTGTATTTTTTTACTTTTGACTTTGAAGGATGACCTTGACCTTTCACCAATCAAAATGTGCAGCTTCATGAGATACACATGCATGCCAAATATAAAATTGCTATCTTCAATATTGCAAAAGTTATTGCAAAACTTAAATGCAAGGTTAAAGTTTCGGGACAGAATGACAGACAGAACAAAAACAATATACCCTCGATCATTCAATCCAGGGGCATAAAAAAGTGTGAACTGATTATTTAAGATGTTTTGTGTCAAAATGGGTCTTATGCCATATGCGGCCAGTGTAGATCCAGATAATCAAGCACAATCGCCAAGTCTGGTCTGAAGTCACCCTGTCTGCTTCAAAGACCACAAAACATTGCGTGACTAAATAGCCCACATGGTAGCTACTGCTGTAAATATTGCATTAGACCAATTATGTGCAGTCTGTACAGGCTAATCAGGAACGACACTTTTGACCTAAACTGGATTTTCAGTAAGATTTCTATTTAACAAAAAATTCCATATAAGAGTCTTCACAGGCTAATCTGGGACTACGCTTAATGCACATGAATAAAGCCCTCTTTTCTAAAAGCTCAAATGTAAGTAGATTATTTAAAACCAATAGCATATATTTCATTACTGAATATCCGTAGAAAGAAATTCCAACATTTTTCAATCACGACAATCAGTAAGTATTTCAAAGGGCTTACTTGAGTTTTCCCGACAGGAAAGTGTACTCCATTAAAGACTCGTAGGTGCCCAGTACCAGAATGGCGAAGATGTTGTTACGAATTCCCACACTATTGGCCAGAGAGTAGTCAGCAGATTTGTCCTTAAAATCGAAGACATTTAATTGAGCAGCCCTCTGTGAAAAAGGGGTTTAATGCATGTTCGTAAAGTGCAGTCCAAACAGACTAATCAGGGACCACACATTCCCCCTAAACCTGATTTTTGCTAAGAGCAGACTTTCTTGAAACAAAAAATATCATAAAAAGCAGAAAGTGTCGTCCTTTATTAGCCTGTGCAAACTGCACAGGTTAATCAAGGACAACACTTTAGGCGCATACATTCAACCCCCTTTTTCACAGAGAAGGGCAAAATTATTTTACATAATCGTTTTTCACTCAATTGTTTGTATACTCAAGTCAACTCTCCTCAGAAAGTATCAAACACACTTGTCCAATACTTGTTATAATGCTACATATAGCAAAGGTCAGTTTCACAACATTTTATCTTCATACACAGTTTAAATATTGTTCATAATGAAGACCAAAAAGACAAAAGTTTATAAAAGTACACATCAATTGCTGGTAAATAATTATTTCTTCATTTTATTTTTTATTTTATACTTGTAAACATTGTACCCAGTACACATTGTAACAAGATAATAGACTGCAACTCCTGTACATGTTTTTTTTTATGTTTGCACATTGCAATTCCAGCTATTTCAGTTTGACAAAAATCTAAATCTTCTGCCTGTCTCTACCAATTTTAAAATCTATTTCTTTTTCAAGCCATTTCAATTTGAAACTACACTGCAACTCCATTATATCGCTGTTGAAGGGGTCCAACAATCGCGACCGTGAAATATCCGGCGCGCGATATAACTTGTCAGGTTTATTCATGCATGTATATGTAAGCATAAGCATAGTTTGACAATCTCAAAAAGGCTATTTACCTACCTTATTGAAGTATGCGTTATATCCATATATTATTCATTGGTATAACACAAAACATTATTCCATGTAAGTATTTTCAAATGTGTTTAATTAAAATTGTAATCCGAAAACCATTTCCAAGTTTTATTGTTCAAGAAAGCATGCACAAATTAGACTCATGTACAAAATGATGTCATTCATCCTCATGGAAAGCATGGGCTTTAATAGTGGTGCATTTTAACAAACTGAGAGATCTTTACCTCTAAATTAAAAAGAAACCGTCGGAGACGGGTGATGCTCCCCAAAGGTTTTTGTTTGTCACAAAATTGCACTATGTATTCAGATAAAAGGAAACGTTTTGAGGGCACAGTAGTTGGGGGACATGAATTTTTTTATAGAAAATTTCAAGGGCCATAACTCTGTGAAAAAATCATCCAACCAGCACCCGCTGGTAATATGCACATCTCCTCTTGGTAGTGAAGCCTCCCATAAAGTTTCATTGAATTCCGGTCATTAGTTGCTGAGAAATAGCCCGGACAAGAATTGCACTATATGTACAGTTAATGGAAAATTTCAAAGGGCCATAACTCTGTGAAAAATCATCCGACCAGAACCCGCTTATAATATTCACATCTCCTCTTGGTAGTGAAGCTTCCCATAAAGTTTCATTAAATTCCGGTCATTAGTTGCTGAGAAAAAGCCCGGACAAGAATTGCATTATATGTACAGTGAATGAAAAATTTCAAAGGGCCATTACTCTGTGAACAAAGAACCGTCAGAGACAGTTGATGCTCCCCAAAGTTGTTTTTTTTGTACCAATATTGCACTATATATTCAGATAAAAGGAAATGTCCTAAGGGCACAGTAGATTTTTTTTTAAAGAAAATTTCAAAGGGCCATAACTCTGTGAAAAATCATCCGACCAGAACCCGCTAATAATATGCACATCTCATCTTGGTAGTGAAGCTTCCCATAAAGTTTCATTGAATTCCGGTCATTAGTTGCTGAGAAATAGCCCTGACAAAAATTGTGCAGGGACGTACACACCGAAGAAGCGGCGACTATGCTCAATTTTTTGGGGGGAGCATAAAAACAAGTAGTTTACACTATATCTAAGGCGCAAAGATTGTTGAGATAGGTCAGTATTGACTTGTGATTGGCAAGTGGGGTCATCATTTATCGCAGTACACAGGTGTTAAAGTGATGTACAATGAAAGCAAACAAGCTGATCAAAACTGGATTATGAATGTCGGATTAAACAGAAAAAGTGGGTGAAAAAAGGGTAAATACTAGCTTGAAACAGATTTTATCTTGGCAAATTCTCAGATTTTAAAACATATTATTTGGGGATAATGCTCGTCAGATTTTTGGGAGCCATTGCCAATTCGCCATATATTGGACAACGCCATATAATGGACCGTGATATATTGGAGTTGCAGTGTATTTTGAAATAGATTAATCATATTCTATGTGCATTTTTTTATTAAAACAAGATGTGTTTGTGAAACACAATTTCCCCCTATATGATGTTTGACCTTGAAGGATGACCTTGACCCTGACCCTTCACCACTCAAAATGTGCAGCTCCATGAGATACACATGCATTTCAAATATAAAATTGCTAGCTTCAATATTGCAGAAGTGACATTACATGAGCAATTTTGACCCATATATTTGACCTTGAAGGATGACCTTGACCTTTCACCACTCAAAATGTGCAGCTCCATGAGATACACATGCATGCCAAATATGAAGTTGCTATCTTCCATATTGCAAAAGTATTCATAAAATAAGCGATTTGGGCCACATATATTTGACCTCTGACCTTGAAGGATGACCTTGACCTTTCACCACTCAAAATGTGCAGTTCCATGAGATACACATGCATGCCAAATATCAAGTTGCTATCTTCAATATTGCTAAAGTATTCATAAAATGAGTGATTTTGGCCACATATATTTGACCTCTGACTTTGAAGGATGACCTTGACCTTTCACCACTCAAAATGTGCAGCTCCATGAGATACACATGCATGCCAAATATCAAGTTGCTATATTCAATATAGCAAAAGTTATTGCAAAATGTTAAAGTTGGCGCAAACAGACCAACCAACAGACCAACCAACAGACCAACCAACCAACCAACCAACAGACAGGGCAAAAACAATATGTCCCCCACTACTATAGTGGGGGACATAAAAATTCATTTGCAGTCAAAAATTTTAAAAATTCAAACAGTAGTCCATCATGTTGAATCAATTTATAAATGTACAAGAGAATAAAAGTGCCATTATCTTTTGCTGATACAAAAGCTTGCATCAATCAAGAATACTCAACATAAATCGGCTGGAAAAAAAATAATAATCAAAAGTGACGATAGCTGACAATCGGTATTGTTTTTTAAACCACTAACACACATTTTCCCCAAAAATTAAATTTTATCCTCCAATTAAAAAAGATCCTGGACAAAAAAAAATCTGCAGAACTCCACTTATAAATGGAAGATCTCCACCCATGCTGGGAAATTGCAAGGAAATGGGGAGGGCAAGCATGGCCAAAAGATATATGTTAATCGGCCCTGGGAAAATGAGATATAGTGCATGTGCACAAAGTGTTTTCCCAGGAATGACACCTTCCGCTTCTATGGTATTTTTCATTTAAAGGAAGTCTCTTCTAAACAAAAATCCTGTTTAGGCAGAAAGTGTCGTCACTGATAAGCCTTTGCAGACCTCACAGGCTGATGTGGGACGACACTATGCACATGAACTAAGACCCGCTTTTCCAGAAAGAGGCTGTCTGTCCCTGGTTATGACCCCAGATTCATACCAGTTCAAAGTCCTCCATCTCTGCAGTGATCATACGCTCCACAACTGAGTTCATCATCCCCTCCAGCTCCTTCTGTACCTCACATTCCTCACCCTCCTCTTCCTCCTCCTCATCAGCAATGCTCTCATTGTCATTCCCACTGCAAGACTTACGGAGAATCTCCGCAGACTTGACCAGGCATTGCTGAATACAGCAGACCAGATGAGCCTGAAAATGGAGAAGGGGTTTAAGAAAATATACTAACAAGATGTGTTTGTGAAACTCTATGTCCCCCCATATATTTGACTTTGACCTTTACCTTTCACCACCCTAAATGTGCAGTTCCATGAGATACACATGCAGTGATTCATTTTGCTGTGCGTCCCGCGTGCCAAACGCACGTTTTTTCTGGGGACGCATCATTCTCAAACATGTGCGTCCTCGGGACGAATTGTTTAAAAACTCTGATTATCAACATCGTCAAAGTAATATATGATACCGAGTTGGATTCGTGGAGATAAGCGAAACACGTGTCAACACCTTTTTGAAAAGTAGAACGTAAGTCACATTACTACATTTGGGAATGTAGTACGCGTATTTTGATTGGTTGAAATATATAAATTATCAAATCAGTTACAGCATTTTATTAAAAGTTCTTTTGACGTTTAATTGGCTGTCCAGGATGGTAAACAAAGAAAATGCCACCGAAAAAGGTTTTCAAAACAGATCCTCAACAATTTAAACTCGCTGTGTAGATATTTATCGGTAACGCAGCCTCGATGTAAACCATGTGGTTTAAATGTGTTGAATAAACGGCGGAAAACACAGTTTGCGTTCGTCTGTTGTGAGCGCAGACAGTTATTATTTATATAGTAAAGCGATGTTATTATACTTTTCTGGATAAATTGAGCAGTGTTGTTTTTTGTAAAGGGACAATTAAAATTTGCAAGTTCTGAAATAAATAGCATCTTTTATTTTTATATGGTACATACATAATAGTGATACAGATCTTAAAGTATTCCGTCCTATGTTACGTAGAATATAAGTTCATACATCAACACAGACATCTGCTGATTATACTGCATGCTGTGAGAGGGTTTTTCTGTACAGAATAAGGTCTTTACCAAATTCAGGAACAGGTAAACTGTAGGGAAACAAGACAAACTCATGAGAGTGAAGTAGTGCCATTTCATCCGGAATTAATTCGGGAAAAAGCTCTCCCTGTTCGGAGATAAAACAAGGCAAGAAGGCTATACACCTTAAACACAGTATGAGTGTTGTTACACTAAATCTGTATTGAAGTTGTAAACCTCTTGACCAAAGGAGAAATTGTCTTTTGGCACACTGTTTGAAAGGGCTAATTTTGACCAAAAACTTATAAACGCTAGTCATCCAATTTATTTAAACTCTAGTCAGTCCAAATTGTTAAAGATATTAAAAGTTCTCTGTTTAAGATGTTATATATTTCACTGTTTGTTATTCAAAGTAAAACAAATAAAAAAATTACTTGCTATAAAACTATTTCTGTTTTTAGCTGTAAAATTGCATAAAAGAGCTGGCTTGTATCATGTTAAGTAGATTATTTGTAACGAATTTACAAAAACACAATCTGGGACCCATTGTTTTCAGTTTGGACCCATTGTTTAAAAATATGCGAGACCCAGGGACTCATGAATGTAGATTTCAAAATGAATCACTGCACATGCATGCCAAATATCAAGTTGCTATCTTCAATATTGCAAAAGTTATGGTCAGTATATATCCTGGGGGACATAAAAAGTACCGCCTAGTATTTTCCATACTCAGGGTACATTGTAGTATACCTAAGAGTAACCAGGGTAATTTTTAAGAAGTACATGAGCCAACAACCACCAATTGAGCCAAAGTGAATACCAAGGGCAATTGACCACCCACCCCTGTCAATCAACTAAATAATCAGCCAATCAAACACCAATATATTGCCACCATTTTGTCTCACACACATATAGTGCCATAGTGAATTAACAAGCGTTATATGTAAGATGAGTAAGTGGGCCAAGGGGAGCATTCAATTATTTGGCCTGGTAATTGCAGAATGATACTAGAAAGATTTATGTATTTGGGTTAATATTGAAATATATAAGTTAAACAGGGTAATAGTATGCACCAATAATATGAATACTACCCTGAGCATTGACACTTCACTTTTGATAAGCTTATCTCCAACAAACATGATTATCAGAATTTGAATATTTACAGAAGTCAAACAAACACCCTAGCTGCCTCAAGGGCTAAAAAGCAATGTTTAAGAAAAAGGTCCATCATTGAACTTTACAAATCACAATTACCAAATACCTTTCAGGTGATTTTAAAAGGTTCTGCAAAAGCTTACAGCAGTTTTTTATTAACTCTTTCCCATTCAAAAGCAAATTGAAAATGGCTATATTAAATAAGCACAAAACTTGAACAGACTGCGAATTTCTCTCATGTTTGCTGCTCATCAGTATCTTAGGGTTTAAAACTCGAATCTAGTGCAACAGGTCATCAACTAAATTTGATTTTCTAAGGGTCTGCACAAACAACAAAATGCAATCCCTACAGGCTAATCAGGGACACTTTTGGCTTGTATGGTATCTGAATGGGAAAATGTTAAGACGTACAAGAGGTTCGGCCAAGAACACCTGGTCCCCCTGTGCCACGATGCATGGCTCCAGTCTGATAGGGGGCAGCACCTCCGTGTTACCCTCGTAGAACTGCCGTAGCTGGACAAGCAGCATTGAGAGAATGGGCTCTCTAAGCTGGGTGTTCCTGTCAAGGACGTCGGTGAGCCCCTGAAATATGACAAGAATATCCGTTGGTACTTGAAATATATCAACAACACATGTTAGGTCCTGAAATGCATCAAAACATTTTAATCCTCTGAAATGTATACAAACAAGCAAATTTGTTGAATTGATATGCCCCGCCAAATAGAGTTTGTTTATGGATAAGTGAAAAACCCTTGATAAATGGTAAAATCCTAAAAGGTAACTGGTTAGGGTAACTGTTTTATGCCTTGCTATTCTCCTTACTGTATCTATCTATACACCCATGCAGTTTCATATTGAAATCTTGTAGCTTATCTGAGATACAGCCCTGAAAAATACACAATACAAAAACAACAAAGGGCAATAACTCTTATTTAAGAAAGTGTAGGGTTATAGTTATTGTGCCCGGCACTTCTCCTATTTGATGTCAATACACCCATGAAGTTTCATGTTGAAGTCTTGTATGGTATTTGAGATATAGCCCTGAAAAGTTACATCATACAAAAAAGGGCAATAAATCTTATTTAAGAAAGTGTAGGATTATAATTCATGTGCATGGCACTTCTCCTCATTGATACATATACACCCCTGAAGATTCATAGTTTCTGAGATGAAGCATGCATACTTTTGTGGCAGACAGACGGACTGATGGAATGACAAGACTGCTTTTTTTGCATAATCCCAATAGTGCTCTCTGTCCACATTATAAAAGCTCAAGTACTTTTGAGTTATTGTTGGATCCAGATTTAGCTTTCAATTACATGTACTTGCGTAACCATAGCAAACACAATTTTCCTAAACAAAAATTGAATAACACGAATATTCCCATATGACTCTTTACCCACAAAAACCAAGATTCAGAAATGTAACTTAATAACTTTTTGAGTTATCACAGGATTTAGAGTCATACAGACACAATGACAGACCAGGGGCAAACCTGAACTGACTCTGGTTAAATCTGGTAGGGATTTAATGAGGAAGCATTCCCTACCTGATACAGGAGTAGCCTGACATCGGCCTGTTGTGAGAGACATCTTCTCAGGTTGCCTAGGATCTCCAGACAGAGGGCCTCGTTGCTGGACGGGTTAACGCGGTGGTGGACATCCACCTCAACCTGTGAATAATACAATTGTCTGATCTTTTATACCCAACACAATTTTCCCTACAGCAGCTCTCTTGGTGGTCATGAGGTGTGATAATTAAAAAAATCCTTGAAGTAAGATTTGTAATGCACAAAAGCAAATCCAAAATTGAGTTTTGGAGTGAACAGCACGATTCCAAATTCATAATACATAAGCAATTTATAAAAAAACATGACTATTATCACAGCTCTTTTTTGTCAGCTATATATAAGGGCACATAACTTGAAATGTGTTAAAATCTATATTGCCAATCAACACGTCAAACAAAGTGTTTTTTTAAAATTTAATTTCACTTTAAACCCTACTCAAGTGTGGATGTAATTCACTCCAAAAACTTCAATAATTTCACATGGACTCAAAAATTGACAAACAGACAGAAAACGTGACTTCAATAATTCCCCCCCAAGCTACATTTGCAGGAGGTATTATTAACAATTATTACCAGACATGAATTCATCCACGCAAGATAATAATACAAGACGGCCATCAGACCCTAAGATGCTCACCTGAAAGCCAAAGGAACTAGACTATTCTGAAAAAAATGCAAGCTGATTCATGAAGATTATTTTGGACCAAAAAAGTGACTTTTAACATGTTTTTTTTATATTTGACCTTGTGACCTAGTTTTTTAGCTCATATGACCCAGCTTCAATCTCTGGCAAAATTTCATTGGGACAAATGCTCTTACCAAGTTTCATGAAGATTGGCCAATAAATGTGGCTAATATAGTGTCAACAAGTTTTCACTAAAGCCATATAAGGACAACTGTCTCACCCCCTGGTGGCCATGTTTTTCAACAAACCATAACCATTTTCAAACTCACTCAAGCTATTGCTAGAACAAATGTTCAGATCAAGTTTCATAAAGATTGGATAATAAATGTGACTTCTAGAGTGTTAACAAGGTTTTTTAGTAAATAGCCATTTAAGGAAAAATGCCACGCCCCCTTGCGGCCATGTTTTTTAACTGATCTCAACCATTTTTGAATTTAGCCCAGATATTATTAGTTCAAATATTCTGACCAAGTTTCATGAGCATTGGACCACAAATGTGGCTTCTAGAGTGTTAACAAGGTTTTACCATACAGTAAAGCCATATAGGGAAAACTGCCCCGCCCCATGGCGGCCATGTTTTTCATTAAACTGGAACCATTTTCGAACTCGTCCAAGATATTATTGGGACACATGTTTTGACCAAGTTTCATGATTGGACTAAAAATGTGACTTCTAGAGTGTTAACAAGGTTTTACTATAGCCATATAAGGAAAACTGCCACGCCCCCTGGCGGCCATGTTTTTCAACCATCCGGAACGATTTTCGAACTCGTCCAAGATATTATTGGCTAACATGTTCTGAAAAAGTTTCATGAAGATTGGACTAAAAATGTGACTTTTAGAGTGTTAACAAGGTTTTACTATAGCCATATAAGGAAAACTGCCACGCCCCCTGGCGGCCATGTTTTTCAACCAACCGGAACCATTTTCGAACTCATCCAAGATATTATTGGGACACATGTTCTGACAAAGTTTAATGAAGATCCGACAAAAAATGTGACTTCTAGAGTGTTAACAAGGTTTTACTATAGCAAACTGCCACGCCCCCTGGCGGCCATGTTTTTCAATCAACCGGAACCATTTTCAAACTCGTCCAAGATATTATTGGGACACATGTTCTGAGTTAGTTTCATGAAGATTGGACAATAAATGTGGCCTCTAGAGTGTTAACAAGGTAAATGTTGACGACGCACGACGGACAAAAGGCGATCACAATAGCTCACCATGAGCACGTTGTGCTCAGGTGAGCTAAAAACATGCATGCCCCCCCATATGGGCTCTACGTTGTAGTGACAGCCATTGTGTGAATATGTTTTTTGTCACTGTGACCTTGACCTTTGACCTAGTGACCTAAAAATCAATAGGAGTCATCTGCGAGTCCTGATCAATCTACATATCAAGTTTCATGATCCTAGGCATAAGCGTTCTTCAGTTATCATCCGGAAACCATGTTACTATTTCGGGTCACCATGACCTGAAAATCAATAGGGGTCATCTGCGAGTCATGATCAATGTACCTATCAAGTTTCATGATCCTAGGCATAAGCGTTCTTGAGTTATCATCCGGAAACCATTTTACTATTTCGGGTCACCATGACCTTGACCTCTGACCTAGTGACCTCAAAATCAATAGGGGTCATCTGCAAGTCATAATCAATGTACCTATGACGTTTCATGATCCTAGGCATAAGCGTTCTTGAGTTATCATCTGGAAACCATTTTACTATTTCGGGTCACCATGACCTTGACCTTTGACCTAGTGACCTGAAAATCAATAGGGGTCATCTGCGAGTCATGATCAATGCACCTATGAAGTTTCATGATCGTAGCCATAAGCGTTCTTTAGTTATCATCCGGAAACCATTTTACTATTTCGGGTCACTGTGACCTTGACCTTTGATATAGTGACCTGAAAATCAATAGGGGTCAACTGCGAGTCATGATCAATGTACCTATCAAGTTTCATGATCCTAGGCACAAGCGTTATTGAGTCATCATCCGGAAACCATTTTACTATTTCGGGTCACCGTGACCTTGACCTTTGACCTAAAAATCAATAGGGGTCATCTGCGAGTCATTATCAATCTACCTATCAAGTTTCATGATTCTAGGCATAAGCGTTCTTGAGTTATCATACAGAAACCATTTTACTATTTCGGGTCACCGTGACCTTGACCTTTGACCTAGTGACCTGAAAATCAATAGGGGTCATCTGCCAGTCATTATCAATCTACCTATGAAGTTTCATAATTCTAGGCATAAGCGTTCTTGAGTTATCATCCGGAAGCCATTTTACTATTTCGGTTCACCGTGACCTTGACCTTTGACCTATTTATCTGAAAATCAATAGGGGTCATCTGCGAGTCCTGATCAATCTACCTATCAAGTTTCATGATCCTAGGCATAAGCGTTCTTGAGTTATCATCCGGAAACCATTTTAATATTTCGGGTCACCTTGACCTTTGACCACAAAATCAATAGGGGTCATCTGCGAGTCATGATCAATGTTCCTATGAAGTTTCATGATGCTAGGCCCAAGCGTTCTTGAGTTATCATCCAGAAACCACCTGGTGGACGGACCGACCGACCGACATGAGCAAAGCAATATACCCCCTCTTCTTTGAAGGGGGGCAACAATATAATAAAATAGCAATAATTTTAACCAATATATTTCTGTTCAAAGACAGAGGTGCATGCAACAAAACATAAAGCTCAAAATTAGAACCAGGCTGTAAACCATTCACTGGAAGTAATTTAAGAGAGTATTATATAAGGTTCCATTCTTGATGTAGAGAACAACTAATTTATTAACAACACAGCCCAAGAGACACATTTTACATACAGACATGTCAGATGGACGTAAACATAAACATATTATGACACTTTTCACCCAAACTGGATTAACATTTAAAAGAGACTCACTTTAAACTCAAAATTCCATACAAGCCGAAAGTCATCCTTGATATGCCTGTGCGTACTGCACAGGCTAATCTGGGAAGACACTTCACGCCCATGCATTAAGCCTGGTTTTCACAGAACGAGGCTCAGATCTCACCTGACTGGCAGAGAAAGACGGCTGGCTAGCCTGGCTGGAGCGCAGGCCCCCCAGGACACGGAAATGCTTCAGGATCATCAAAAAGCCCCCTGCCCCGATCTTACGAGATTCTAGCTGTCTGAAAGAGGATTCACATAATTAAACACAACTGAACCGCACTCTGGCAAAATTGGGGCTCAATGCATGGGGCTTTATATTACCCTTAACTGGATTTACACTAAGAAGACACATCCTTTAAACGCAAAACTACCATGAAAGCGGATATTGTCATCCCTGATTTGACTGCAAACAGCACATGCTAATCTGGGACAATACTTGACGCATTTGTATTAAGCTTGCAGGCCATATGCACACCACAACTACTTGTGTCAATTTAAGACGACACTTTTTACATATGCATTAAGTCAGTTTTCCCACAACGAGGCTTTTCCCACATTACTCACAAAAAGGCAAAATCAAAGGCAATTTATCAGTAATTGTAATTTAAGATACTTAATTCCTTTTATGTAGGAATGCAAGAGGTTACAAAAATCATTAACCGGTTAACCTTTTTCCGTAACCGATTATTAACCAGTTATCCGAAACACCTTATACGTAGTTAAAATGATTAAAAATGTCGTACCGCTCGAACCGCTCGGTAGAAACAAAAGTAATTTCAAATTTGAAATCGCTTGTGTTGATAACATGCCAGTTTCGTAATAAAATGTTTTATACAATTTATTTTAATAATTTTGTAAATGTATGCTATATATTTGATTTATTTTTCCTGCGTAAATGCAAAGGAGTGAAACATTGAAGAACTACGCAATGTTCATCTTTACGTGTTATTAACTGTTTTTGGTTGGGCAGCTTATATTACATTCGGGTCGTATTGCTCACAAAAAATAGTGCGTTCCTTTGTTCATTCTGTTTTAATTTTTGAAACGCAAATTGGCTCAATATAGAAATGTGCTTTGCCCTTTCAATTCGACGTAAAGTGGGTCATGTGTGTTCAACGATCCGCATCTCTTCTTATTCGATAATTGCATATTTTGTTGTTTGCATTTTAGCGTCTGTAGCCGAAGTATTGTCGTTTGATGTTCATTATACAATTAAACAAGAGATGTGTTCGTCAGAAACACTATGCTCCCTACTGCGCCGCTTTGAAATAAAATTTATATTTATAATTTGGCAGGTATAGAAATCATCTCCCTTTCAAGCTTATTACTTCCCTCGGATTTGTATTTTTGACCTTAGACCTTGAAGGATGACCTTGACCTTTTACCACAATGTGTTTGTCAGAAACACAATGCCGTCTACTGCGCCGCTTTGATTTATTTAACAAAAATATATAATTTGGCAGGTCAGATAATTATGTCGATTTAAAGCTTATTACTTCCCTTGGAATTGTTTTTTTCGACCCTGTGACCTAGTTTTTGACCTGGCATGACCCATATTGGAACTTGACCTAGATATTGCCTAGATACAACTTCTGAGCAAGTTTGGTAAAGATCGGATGAAAACTATTTGAACAAGGGCTGTTTGTAAAACATGCATGCCCCCCATATGAACTGTCCGTTGTAGTGGCAGCCATTGTGTGAATACGTTTTTTGTCACTGTGACCTTGACCTTTGACCTAGTGACCTGAAAATCAATAGGGGTCATCTGCGAGTCACGATCAATGTACCTACGAAGTGTCATAATCCTAGGCAAGTTATCATCCGAAAATCATTTTACTATTTTGGGTCACCGTGACCTTGACTTTTGACCTTGTGACCTCAAAATCAATAAGGGCCATCTGCGAGTCATGATCAATCTACCTGTGAAGTTTCATGATCCTAGGCATATGCGTTCTTGAGTTATCATCCGAAAACCATTTTACTATTTCGGGTCACCGTGACCTTGACCTTTGACCTAGTGACCTAAAAATCAATAGGGGTCTTCTGCCAGTCATGATCAATCTACCCATGAAGTTTCATGATCCTAGGCGTATGCATTCTTGAGTTATCATCCGGAAACCATTTTACTATTTCGGGTCACCGTGACCTTGACCTTTGACCTAGTGACCTCAAAATCAATAGAGGTCATCTGCGAGTCATGATCAATCTACCCATTAAGTTTCATGATCCTAGGCGTATGCGTTCTTGAGTTATCATTAAAAAACCATTTTACTATTTCGGGTCACTGTGACCTTGACCTTTGACCTAGTGACCTCAAAATCAATAGGGGTCATCTGCGAGTCATGATCAATGTACCCATGAAGTTTTATGATCCTAGGCCCAAGCGTTCTTGAGTTATCGTCTGACAACCACCTGGTGGACGGACCGACCGACCGACAGACCGACATGAGCAAAGCAATATACCCCCTCTTCTTCGAAAGACTGACTGACGTACAGTGCGAAAACTATATACCCCCTTTTCTTCTAATACCCCCTTTTCTTCGAAAGGGGGCATAAAAATGGGGGTAAAACAAAGGACACGAATGCAAATTAAATTAATTTTGAAAGAAATGTAAGTTAATTATTTAATCAGTTCATTTATTTAATAGCAAAGTAATTAAGTATTGTGATCTCAAGTACTGATAGTTACGTATGTTTGTTAACGTACCATAGCGCGCAAATTTTAAGCAATTACACAAATAGTAAATTTCACAGTTTTATTTAAAAAAAATATTTTTAATTGATATTTAATTATTTAATTAGTTAATAATTTGCTTTAAAAAAAAAATAACACTTGCATCAGACGGTTATGGTGGAATCGTTGGACGTAAATTATAATAATAATATTAATTTCTGATAAACAAAAACGACGTTAACTCGACTACATTTTAACTACAAATGCAATTCTTGATAAAATTGTTACTTATTAACACGGAATTTTCGCGAGCAATCAGTGTTGGATATTGGTTAACAAAACACCAAAATAAGCCGTCCAATGTTTCAACTGTTTTTTATCGCGAGTTCAATAAACGTGTCAATTACGTCTTCGCTAATTGCTCCGACTCCCCGCAGTTCGCTAGTTAAATTTTCGCCAGTCAAACAAAACAATAGTGTCAGTTATCAAAACAAAGCTCCTATTTGTTATCGCAAAGGCATTGATTTATTGCTTTATTACTTTGATTGTTGACACGTTATTTATAACCGTCGATGGTGCGGCATGTTGTTCTAACTAGTAGCCAGCGCAAGTTGGCAGTATGTCACGCGCAAAAGTAAAATCTTATGATTTATTCCATGACAAAAACATATTCAAATATTTTTCCAGGTTAACCTTTTCCCAAAAATATAACCGGTTAACTGGTCGTTTCGGTAGGTTAACCTCTTGCATCCCGACTTTTATGAGTAATCCTTTCATCCTTTTTACTTAATATAAACCCTTTACAACTAAGATACATATTTTGACGCATTTGTAGTCCCTTACAAAGTTTATATTTAAATTAAGACCTTTCTTACTAGATTCAAGTTTTTAAGGCTTCATCTCCAAACCTTAGATACTGATAAGCAGCAAACGGCATAAACCCTAAACAAACTGTGAGTTACTTGCAGGCTTAACTCGCAGACCTAACTTGCAGGCTGTTCTGGTTTTATGCTGTTTGCACATAGCCATTTTCACTTTGCTTCTAAGTGGGAAAGGGCTAAGCCCAGTATTCCCAGATCAGCTCCTATACCTGGCAAACATGGCCTTCCTGAGAACAAGCATGAGGGCATCCTTGAGGCTCATGCTCAGCTTCAGAAGGGGCTGAACGGCCCCTAGCAGCCCCTCAGCCGACCCAGGGGAGAGCATGGACAGGTAGTCAAACATCTCACGGATCTTGGCCGTGTTGTCTAGCAACATGGAAGGGGAGGCAACAACTATGTCGCCCAATAAACCTGCAAACAGGGACATATGTATATGTTCTTGGCCGTTTTGTCTAGATACATGGAAGGGGAGGCAACAACTATGTCGCCCAATAGACCTGCAAACAGGGACATATATATAGGATCTTGGCTGTTTTGTCTAGATACATGGAAGGGGAGGCAACAACTATGTCGCCCAATAGACCTGAAAACAGGGACATATATATAGGATCTTGGTCATGTTGTGGGGCAACATGGAAGCGGAGGCAATAACTCCAAACAGGGACAAAAATAGTTTACTATTCATTTTAGCTTTATCTTGAGCAACAAGTGTGATGCATTCTCTCAACCATGAACTTGTGTTTTATTAGTTGATGGTATTTATGCCTTATCAAATTTAAGCAGAGGAAATTTAATACTAGATTGTATGACAAGATGTCGGTCTGCAGCGAGAAAAAAAAAAGGTGCAATTATGATGTGCATGACAAAATATTCTCCAATAATTATTATTCAATGGACGCCATTATCCAATATGATTAGGATAACAAATATGAAACATTTAACAATAAATAATATTCAACAATCATGTAACGGGCCACCATAATTTAAATATAAAATATAAGGCCATTAAAATTGTAGAATTTTAGTTTCACATTTGCACTGTTAACTGCAGAATAGTACTTATTATAATCAAGAAGATATATGAGGTTTAAATTGACAACAAATTCAGGTTTTTTTTTTAGAAAAAGGGGAAGACGCTGGGTGAAAGGGGAAAATAGAGTGCGAAATAGAGCTGCAACGATTCACCAACAGCTCGATTTGATTCGATTTCGATTTCAGACACTCCGATACCGATTTTTTCGATTTGATTCATCTTCAAACCTAGTTTTATCATATATTCACTCTTATGCCTCAAAATTAACACTTTTGTTCAAATGTGATTTCAATAAAACACATAAAAAAGAAAAGCAAATTAGGAATTTTAATATAAAAACTTCTGACTAGAAGATTGTGTTGATTAAACAATAATATAAAAAATAAATAAATAATCATAAGAACGTATCTGGAATCAGTTGAATAATAGTACTATCACTATTATACTTTTACCCAAAACCGCTATAAGCATGTCTACTATTGTGCCATGACAGCATCACCTGTTACCTGTAGGACAAATCACATTCTCTTATAAACTTAACAAAATTCCAACAGAAATAGAACTACTTTTCTGGCTCGCGACTTCAGTAGTTGCACTTGTGCGACCTCTAAGTCTTGCTAAATCAACGTTATGTTTGCGTTTGACATGTTGCATTGGATTAGTGGTTGAGCCGGACTTAGCGTACGCCACATCCGTGAAGCATAGTTTACTCTTTGCTTTATCGGTAGGGCTACCATCCCGAAACCCAAAATACTGCCACACTTTTGATTTTAGCTTCTTAGGCGAATCTGATAATTTCAATTTGTCGGCAACAACTTGTTCAGCCATTTTGACGCTTTTTCCGAAAGTAGACTGTTACGCGCTTATTGATTGGATGACTAAAGTAATAAGCAACCAATCACGCGCTTCGTAATTACAGGTAAAGATAAAACATTCACCTTCCCGTATCAATAGTCAGAATACAGCGTGCTTTACGTATCTATGTATATATATGTATATATATGTATATATGTTAAAGAATCGAATCGAATTTGGTACGTTTGGAATCGTAATCGAATCGAAGCATTTCGAATCGATTTTCGATGAATCGGATCGAATCGTTGCAGCTCTAGTGCGAAAGAGACATATTTGGGGAAAAAATAAAAACTGTTTTAATCAAAGTCTATAATTCATCTTCTCTGATTTTAGGTTTTTTTCACCACTGTCTGAGGCTCTGGTAAATGTGGGCATTCCCAAAACAAAAAAAACCGTCACCATTCCGAATCAAATCTAGATGACATTTTTCCCAATTACAAAAAGTAGTTTTCTGTCAAAATCATAAAAAAAACTTGAACAAACAATAATGACATTTAGAGTGACTTCCCTTTATCCATTACATTATATAGCATGCGCTATACAACTCAGATGTAAGCACATTTAGTTTGAGAATTCTTCTACCAACATTAACAGCAATAAAGTGCGAAAAGTTCCGCATAACTTTGCAAACATTAACAGGAACTGCAAACTACACATTCTAATCCAACTCCGTATATGCTTAATATTATTTCAATTTTAACGTGTTTTCGCGACCACTGCAAATGAGCTAGTATTGCGATGGATAATTAAGCAATCAAAATTAACAATATTCGATTTAATGCTTATATAAATTTAAAAAATGATGTTTTGGTGAAAAATGATATTCTTGGAGGGATAATTTTATTTTGAAAGGAAAAAATTCTGGAAGGGGAAGACGCCGACTATCGGCGTCACTTTCTAAGTAAAAAACCCCCTGAAATTTGAAACATCTAAATAAATGTTAAACATACAAATGTACATAGTATTATAAAGAATACCAAGACTTATAATAACTATAAAAATCACATTTCAGATATTATTTGTTGTTGGCCTACTTGGAAATCATAGCAGTTGGCTTATTAAAAAAATGCATACAATACCTGATATGTCTTCCACAAAAGGTATGCAATTTCTAGCCTATTACCACTTCTATCAAATATTTCTAACTCCTACCCAGAAAGTGGTTGACAGGTGTGGTTGCCTTGGTGATGACACGGTTGAAAATCTGATCCAGGATTTCACTCCTTACCATCTCATGGGCCTAGCCAATAGAAACAGTTCATGAGCTTAGACAATAAAAAACAGTCTGTGGGCCTAGCAAATAGAAACAGTTCATTGGCCAAGCCAGTAAAAACAGTTCATGGGTATAGCCAATAGAAACAATTCATAGTCTTAGCCAATAGAAACAGTTAATGTAATATTATCTCAGCAATAAATTTGTCAGTTAAAAATATCCTAGAAAAACCCAAATTAAAAACACATTCCAACATAAGATATGTATTTATTTAAGTGACAAATCAGTCCAGATTTTAACATGAAAATCATCACCAAAACATTATCCAGCAAAAACATTATTATTTGTAGGGCATTAATTTGTTCATGAGGTAGATTGATCCAATTTAAGATCCAAATGAATTATTACTCGCAATGTTAACATTTTTAGATGGAATTACCGTAGGCATTACATACATGTACATCTAGTTAATAAGCATGCAATAAACAAGAACGCTTACTGTCATCTCATACATTGGATAACCAAATGGCATGAGATAAACAGGGAATCTCTCCAGCATATTATTCCCTCTTTCCCTCCGAGATTAGGGATATGTATTACTAACACATCGCAAGACTCTTTGCCAAATCATAAATCCACCAATTAACAAAATTGTCAAAAAAACACAAGAAATGTTATGCCAAAAAAGAAAATAATTTCCCAGTTATATTCAGTTGTTAAAGTTTTTAGTAATTTTACAATACATTTCCTAGTGACGTATACTTTAAATCACATACCATCATTAAACCTCAGTTGACAAACCACACAAACCAGGTGCACTGTGCATTACCTTAAATGTTTTCAGCAGGATCTTGGCCCCAAGTTGACAAGCCTCATGGGAGGGGCCTGACAAAAGGGTGGGGACCAGGTCCAGACGTCCAAATGCAGCCTTCGGCCCGAACGAGTCCATGAGTATGAAGCCCAGCTGTACCAACCCCTGGATCACATGGTCCCACCCAAATGTGCTGCAACATATGATTCGATCAATGATGGATCCAACTATTATTTTGCCCATTTGGAAAAGTATCAGTATAGCGCACACAATTTAGCGTGGAAAACACTGAAAATGGGAAAATTCACATAATGAAATATTCAGATTTGGCACTATGGCTGTCTTCAATATCCTTGTACTAGATTGCATTAACCTTTTTAAATATTCTTTAACATTCCTTCCTTGCTTGAACTGTTCTGTCCACAAATGCTAATCAGGGACAACACAATCAACTTCTATGGTATTTCTTGCTTAAAGAAGTCACTAATTGGCCAAAATCGCGTTAAGACTGAAAGTAATGTACCTGATTAGGGGCCAATCTGGGACCACACTTTACGCACATGAATTAAGCCCCATTTTCCCACGCACATGAATCAAGCCCCATTTTCCCAGAGTGATGCCCATATGTTAAAACAAGATGTGTTTGTGAAACACTATGCCCCCCCCCCATATATTTGACTTTTGACCTTGAAGGATGACCATGACCTTTCACCACTCAAAATGTGCAGCTCCATGCATATGAGAAGTTGTTGTGAAGTTATAGTGTATATTAAAAGAGCGGTTTTGACCCATATATTTGCATTTTGACCTTGCAGGATGACCTTGACCTTTCACCACTCAAAATGTGCAGGTACATGAGATACACATGCATGCAAAATATCAAGTTGCTATCTTCAATATTGCAAAAGTTATGGCAAATTTTAAAGTTTGACGCAAACGAACAAACCAACCAACAAACCAACAAACAAACCAACCAACAGACAGGGCAAAAACAATATGTCCCCCAACTGGGGGGCATAACAAATCCAAACAAACAAATGACCTGTTTTTCACGGTCTGCAGGATGTATTCCTCCACTAGACTGGTCTCTGGTACTATTTCCTTCACCCAAAAAGAGGTGGACTGCTTCTCAGCATCCTTGAAGCTCTTCAAGATGCTCGACTTCAAGAACTCATAGATCTGTAGGAAAACAAGTATCAGTATTTTTGTATGCCTTGTATTGGCTCAGTGTAATTATCCTAATGGGTATTAAATAATAATCAATTCTCTGATTGCCTTGAGCAAAAAGGAGTAGAATCAGAGAATTGCCTTGTAATACAGTATAGTGTAAACAAACATTGATTATGCATTTAAGCTAAATTGTTAGCTGTGTTTCTTATGGTAATTCAATTCCAAGTCAGCATATCCCAGGGGTGACAAACTCACATTTGAGTTATGGTAGTCAACATTTGTCCATGCTTTTTATACGGAGGACATTTGAATTGTCCAAGAAAATATAGAGGCCCACCACATATTTTGTAGGCAACTGACAAATGGTCCCCCTGTTAATTTCCATCCCTGATCTTCAGGTTATAAATTAAATATTGATCACAGATGTCAGGGCTCTCGCAGGGTTAAAATTTTCTTGACAAACCATTTTTGCGATTTAAAAAAATGTGTCAGCACTTTTTACAAATAAGATCTATTTTGTAGCCATTCTTAAATCCTAGTCTTTGTTTAGCGAGAAATAAGAGAAAATCATTTTTCGCCACTTGTTTTCAAAAATTGAAAGATTTTATTGCCACTTTTCTAAAAATTTTGTATTTGGCGACAAATGCTCATGGTAGCGGGAGCCCTGGATGCCCTTCTTTCAATACATCTTGTATAAAGGACAAATTCATTTCCTCAGAAAATCTAAGAGAATACTACAGATTGAAGGAAACATAGACTTAATGGCTCCTATTAATTTCCTACATGTATGACAAGAGATGTACTTAAAATTAGGACAAATTAAACCAGTTTCAATTGGACTATGTATTTTAAGGCCAGCAGTTATACAGATATTGCACACAAACATTCTGAACCAGCCTGATCAAGCTTGAGTCATACATGGTGCTGCTAGAGTGGAAATACTTTTTTGTTAAGATTTGACCCTGTGACCTTTGTAAAGATTTGACCCTGTGACCTAGTTTTTTAACACAAGTGACCCAGATTCAAACTTTGCATAGCTTTTTTCCATCAATATTTTATCAAGATTTGATTGTGGCCTCTTTGGTAAAGAGCTGAAAGTTCAACACGCAGATCACAGACGGACAGACTCAATACATGCATCATTAACTAAAGCTCATTTTTAGTACTAAGTACTTAAGAGAGCTACTTTGGTTTCCCCAAAAATGACGATGAGACGAAGACAATTTGCAAGATCTATCAACATAGTATGGGCATACATGCCAGAAATTTTCAGGTCCGAATCGGGACATTCCATTCAAAATGTCGGGACATTTGACCAAAAATCGGGACACCTAAAACGATCAATCATGCCACCTTTACTGTAGTCAGTAATCAGTATATTACTTACAAAACATCATTATTTCTGGCAAAAATTGATGATAAATGTGTTTGAGAATTTCATGAACACAGACGTTCACCATTTTCCGGAAGTAAACACACATGTATGTGCACTATGCGGACGAATCCATGACGTGAAATTTCAGGGCATGCCTATTTGACATCCATTTGGGACAGAGGCAGGTGTAATCGTTCAACGTGATGTGCGCGCATCGAGCACTGTTTTAATTCAACCAATCATCAATTAACTCTAAATTTAGATTGGTGCAATATGTACATATTATTTTCTGAAAATCAGTCAAAAACGAAAGTAAATATATGCGAAACATCAATGTGTACCGGTAAGCGCTCAATTTGTTTATTTATTTATTTTTTTATTCAATATAAAACATACAATGTATACATGTATATTATCATTTAACAGAGTGATACCATGTAGCAGCAATAATGGTTAAACATGTTATACAAGATATGCTAATATATATATTTTTTGACCTTGTGGTTTCCTTTTCATTAAAAAAAGAAAAAAAGGTTAATATTTATTCTTTTTCTTTGGAAGGATGTGGAAAAAAAACAGAAAAAAACACACAAAAACAGAATACTTATGAATAAGGATGAGTTGTGGGTAGAAAGCAAACTGGACGTGTTTATGAAAGTTTAATGTGTTTTCATTTTTGTTCAAATATATGAAGTGTATCATTGTTAAGGGCTATTTCTTTTTCAATCTGGATCTTCAGTTTTAAATAATTGATAAAACAGTTCATTTAAGGTCTTTGTTTTCTGTATTTCATGCTGAATATAAAATATTTAATTAATATAATTATGTAAGGCCATCCTTAAAAATTCTTTTGTTTGGCATAACCCGACCGACCCTCTAAAATCGACCCGACTGAATTTTTTTTTACTTTCCAAAAAAAATATTTTGCTTCTTTCCGCTAAATTTGTCCTTTCCGCTTTTTATCCTTTCCGGTTATTTGCGTCATTTAAATGAATGCTCTTTCAAGGATATCTAGAATAGCAATGAACAAAACGCGTACCCGTATTTATTTGAGTCGCCTTTTAATTTGACATATGCATATGCGATTAATTAGACTTTAAATACTATAAAACCGCTCTTGTTTTTCTCGTATCCCTTTAATTAAAATATGCTGCTGTCGTTAAGGATAGTTTGGGAGTAAAAAAAAAACAAATTCATTAATTATCACCATTCAATTCAATTCGGCAATCGGCAGAGATGTGTAATATTATCGCCATATAACTAATTAATTAATTATCACTCTTTAATTCAGATCAGTAAATATTCGGTAAAAAGATAAAAAGTGGTCAGCTTAGAAATATTTATTGACGTTTTTGTTTTATTTGCTTATCTCTTTATACGACTTTCAGACAAGTCGCTATTTTGGAGGCAGACGGCAATATTAAATGTGTATTCAAATTATACAACATCTGCGCATGAATGACCCAATATTATCCGATAGCTCCACCCATTCTCACGTTTCATTCGACAACGTCATGTCACGTGTAAGCGAGCTCAATGCTGATTGGCCAGCTACCATGTGCACTTCATTAACATTAAGGTCAAGCAATGTCTAATCGGGTACAGACCAGGTTTCGCAAACTGTTCGAATTGCAAACACTTTCATTGAAACAAGAGAGACAAATATAGAAAACCAGTCTGCATTAGAAAGGGCGGATGTTTTCAACGAAATTTTACTAGATTTTCGCAATTGAGATTTTTCTTGAGCCGAATTTTGAATAGTTTTGCAAATGACTCAAATGGCGAATGACAGCGCAAGAATTGCAAACGTGTTATTATTGGAATAAATGCTCACTACTACAGGGCTCGCGCTGTCGTTCGCCATTTGCGAAAGTATAGCGAATTTGGCTCTAGAAAAATATAATTTGCGAATATGCTTAAATCTCATTAAATTTCATTGAAAACATCCGCCACTTTAATCCGGAGTGTTTTTTTAAAACTATTTTTCTCTTTGTTTCCATGAACAATTTAAAGCGCATATGGTAGCGGGCCAATCAACATTGAGTTCGCTATCGGGTAATATTGGGTCATTCATGCGCAGATAATGGAATACACAGTTGATATTGTCGTCTGCCTACAATATAACGGCCGATGGCAAAAGTCGTATAAAAAATAAGTAAATGAAAAGAAGCTCTTTATAGAAAAAAATAGACTTACGAATACACATGCGGTGATACGGACGGTGCAGAAAAATCTTTACCAATTTCCTTTCATGAGGCAAAAGACGTTGTGCTCAGGTGAGCTAAAAACACCATGGTGTGAAAGCCCGATAAAATCAATAATTTGCCGATAGATCCCTAATAAGGTGTCAAAAACAACACTGGATCACTCGACTAGTAGATATTGTTTGTTAATAGGGGGCAATAAAGGGATTAGCAATGGTAATTTAAGCCAGACAGAGCTTGATTAGCGAATTTAGTGTGAACTTATAGAACGTAGGTTGTTTTTTACGAATGTTGGGACAAATTGTGTCACATTGGGACACCGGGACATACACCTTAAAAGCAGAACTGTCCCGCCAAGATCGGGACGTCTGGCATGTTGTTATAATAACTAATAAAAGGCTGTTTATTGTTTTTTATCCTTATCGGTCGCATACCCTCCCTGGATCAAAGTGCGGAAAGTATTGAAAAAGCTTTACATGCCAGATCTTAATCGATACAAATGCGAATGACAGTTTTGCTCATCAAAAAAATGTGAATGGGTACTGTCACAAATGTGTCAACTGTTGACTCTTAATTGTTCTACTTAAGGATTTTATTGGTACTAGTCATGTTTTCTCAAAAGTTTCAAAACTGTGTTCAAAGTTTAAGCAGTTCTAGTCAGTGTTTTGTTATTTCAAAGTCTTATATTTCATATTTTCAGTATGCAATGATACTCAATTAATCAAACTGACAAATACTCATAGTTTCATACTATATAATGTCATGTCAAGTTGTCAGTATTACTTTTGTTCATTAAAATTCATATTCGCGAATAAATACACATATTCGCCACCCTGTATTCGTAATACATATCGTATTTGTCACCTATTGTATTCGTTACAGCCCTAGTATATAAACTTGCAAAAAAGTTTATCTTGATTGCTTGCTCAGGGAGTAGCGGAAGCACACTGATGCGTCAGTAAAGTACCACATTTGTTTTAATTCAAGATAAAAGCCATAAGTGCCTCTTACCTGATCCTCAAAGCGGTTGATTCTGGCTAGAGACAGGGTCATAGCTAAGCTGAATGGAGACAGGATCTTTGCTACACCGCAGTTCTGGTAACCCTATAATCATTGTTTAACAACTTGGTATCACAAGATCTATACAATATTAAAGTAGCATTGATAAATCTAATACACTGCAACTCCAATGTATTGCGGTTGGTGGGGGTCCAAAGATCGCCACCGTGATATATCCGGCACGCGATATAAATTGTCAGTTCATTCATGCATGTAAATGTATACATTGACATTGTTTGGCAATTTCAAAACACGATATTTACCTACCTCATTGAATATGTTTATACATTGGTATAAAACAAAACATTATTCCATGTAAGTATTTTCAAATGCGTATAATAAAATTTGTAATCCGAAAACCATTGCCAAGTTTTACTGTTCAAGAAAGCATGCACAAATTAGACCCCCATGTACAATATGACATCATTCATCCTCATGGAAAGCATGGGCTTTCAAAGTAGTGCTTTTTGACAAACTGAAGGATTTCTACCTCTGAATTAAAAGCAAGTATGTAGTAAACACTGTATCTAACGCGAAACGATTGTTGAGATAAGTAAGTACTGACCTATGACATTTACAGTTCTACTTGTATACACCTTCATGTGTGGACTGGTGTGTATTCCGCAGTTCAAAGCAAATTCAATAGTGAATGGTGACACCCGAAATAACCTGTGATGTTTGGCAAGTGGGGTTATTGTTTATCGCAGTACACAAGTGTGAGTGACAAAACTGGATTAATGAATGTCGGATTATACAAAAAATTAAAATGGGTGGAAAAAGGGTAAAATACTAGCTAGAATCGCTTTTTCTCAGCAAATTCTCAGATTAAAACATGTCATTTGGGCGTCATGCAGATTTTTGGGAGACATAGCTGATTCAGGATATATTGGACACGCGATATATCAGACCGCGATATATTGGAGTAACAGTGAACTACGGAGGTGATCTTGTATTGGAGGATGTTTGTGTAGCAGGGTTCGGTATAAGGAGAACTTGTACCGCCTTGCTATATGAGCTAGCTTTTATAGCGACGCGTTAGAGTGTCTGCCTGAATTGGAATCGGGAGTTCTGGGTTCAATCCCCATTGTGGGCAGGGATTTTTCTGGCTGGGTTACAAACATAAAAGCATAAAGAGACATGGCTTTCTCTCTCTTATAATGGGTCTTAAGCAACAAAGCCATGCAAACCTTGAGACATTTGATGAATTCCCTGCCCAGCTCCTGATGTTCCTTCACAGCCAGGCTAATGTGCAGGATCACGGTGCCTTCAGTCATACGCAGGGACTCCACATTGTCACTGCTCATTTCTAGTACGTCTTCACTGAAATCAAACACCCTCGATTCAATAGACTTTACACTGGCTAGTTAAACATACATTCCTTTTCGCATAAAGGATTTATTTCCTAATATCAAATATTCTCAAACTGACACATTTTACAGCTAAGCTAAATTAACAAATATTAAGAACTTTTTATTTTTTGAAATTCTCAATGTGTTTAAGCCTATATTAATGAAATAAAATCAGACAAAAGTGATCTAATACCTTATGATGGATTTTAGGGTGGTCACTTTACAACTAAGATGGATCTTAGGATGGTCACTTTACGACTAAGATGGATTTTAGGATGGTCACTTAACAATTCAGATGGATCTTAGGATGACCACTTAATGACTAAGATGGATCTTAGGATGGTCACTTTACGACTAAGATGGATCTTAGTATGGTCACTTTATGATTAAGATGGATCTTAGGATGGTCAATTTATGATTAAGATGGATCTTAGGATGGTCACTTTACGACTAAGATGGATCTTAGGATGACCACTTTATGACTAAGATGGATCTTAGTATGGTCACTTTATGATTCAGATGGATCTTAGGATGGTCACTTTATGACTAAGATGGATCTTAGTATGGTCACTTTATGATTAAGATGGATCTTAGGATGGTCACTTTACGACTAAGATGGATCTTAGGATGACCACTTTATGACTAAGATGGATCTTAGTATAGTCACTTTATGACTAAGATGGATCTTAGGATGGTCGCTTTACGACTAAGATGGATCTTAGGATGACCACTTTATGACTAAGATGGATCTTAGGATGACCACTTTATGACTAAGATGGATCTTAGGATGGTCACTTTATGACTAAGATGGATCTTAGAATGATCACTTTATGACTAAGATGGATCTTAGAATGGTCACTTTATGACTAAGATGGATATTAGTATGGTCACTTTATGACTAAGATGGATCTTAGTATGGTCACTTTATGACTAAGATGGATCTTAGAATGATCACTTTATGACTAAGATGGATCTTAGGATGGTCCCTTTATGACTAAGATGGATCTTAGGATGGTCACTTTATGACTAAGATGGATCTTAGGATGGTCACTTTATGACTAAGATGGATCTTAGGATGGTCACTTTATGACTAAGATGGATCTTAGGATGGTCACTTTACGACTAAGATGGATCTTAGGATGGTCACTTTACGACTAAGATGGATCTTAGGATGGTCACTTTACGACTAAGATGGATCTTAGGATGGTCACTTTACGACTAAGATGGATCTTAGGATGGTCACTTTATGACTAAGATGGATCTTAGGATGGTCACTTTATGACTAAGATGGATCTTAGGATGGTCACTTTATGACTAAGATGGATCTTAGGATGGTCACTTTATGACTAAGATGGATCTTAGGATGGTCACTTTACGACTAAGATGGATCTTAGAATGATCACTTTATGACTAAAATGGATCTTAGGATGGTCACTTTATGACTAAGATGGATCTTAGGATGGTCACTTTATGACTAAGATGGATCTTAGAATGGTCACTTTATGACTAAGATGGATCTTAGGATGGTCACTTTATGACTAAGATGGATCTTAGGATGATCACTTTATGACTAAGATGGATCTTAGGATAACCACTTTATGACTAAGATGGATCTTAGAATGATCACTTTATGACTAAGATGGATCTTAGGATGATCACTTTATGACTAAGATGGATTTCAGGATGGCCAATTTACGACTAAGATGGATCTTAGGATGGTCACTTTACAACTTAGATGGATTTAGGATGGTTACTTAACGACTAGACAATTGTTTTTAAGAAATCTACATTACATCAACCATAGAAAATTAATTGTTCTATTGTGATTCTGCATCACACTACCTGCATTCCATTTCATCTGCTGGTTTCTGTTTGCTGTCCTGCTCCGAGAAGAATTTGATGATTCCTTCTAACACCAGCTTCTTGTGGCCCTGGTAAACAAGAGGGCACAGTAGTTGGGGCGACAATAATTTTTTTTTAGAAAATTTCAAAGGGCCATAACTCTATGAAAAATCATCCGACCAGAACCTGCTGATAATATGCACATCTCCTCTTGGTAGTGAAGCTTCCCATAAAGTTTCATTGAATTCCGTCATTAGTTGCTGAGAAATAACCTGGACAAAAATTGTGCACGGACGGACAGACAGACAGACAGATGCACACACGTACAGACGAAGCGGCGACTATATGCTCCCCCCAAAATAAATTTTGGGGGAGCATAAAAACAACAACTGGGGGTTTAAAAATCCCATGCCAAACTCCAACAGATTTTCTTTTAGCAACATCAAGAATAAAAATACATGCAACAATTTTCTTTCTAAAATAATAACGTTGCAGATACTTCCTATTAATTACTTATGCTAATGCTAGAAAGTTGGTTAAACAACCATTGAAAATAATTTTGTTATAATCAACAATCAATGTTTCTTTATTGACACTATGCAAGGAGGTTTAAAACCAAACCTTAATAGGTTTTAAAGCCTTTAAAACGACAAGGACAATATTTAAATGTTTTATAAGCCATGTCAATTAAAACAATTACTTTAGTAGTTTTTGAATGGCTTTGAATATGGTAAATCAAAGCAAACTGTATGATCAATTTCATCAATACTTAATCCACATTCAAACACAGCTCTTACTTTAAGCCTATTTATTTTAGTCTGTTACATAAATAGACAAAGGCTTATTGAGGTGTTTTTGGGTCTGTTGAATGGGCATAACCAGTACTTTGAATATTATGGAATTATCTCCCAGAGTGGAGATCAAACCCAGGACCTCTGGGTCATTAGGCAGACACAGGGATTTTGCTGTTGATGGCAATTGTTTCCAAATGTGACAAATCTGCATATTCGGCAACAATTTTTTTAAGTGCCCAATATCAACGCTGACAAAATAATTATTGACTGAGGTAATCTGTATAAATAGAAATCTTGTGTAGGAAATCAATGGAGCATATTTAGACACCCCATTGCATTCGAACAAGCCCCAAGGGCATTGTTTGTTATCATATCAATAATTAGTTTTTCTAGATGAGAGTGGCATGCTGTGAAAGATTATCTCTGATGTCATGGCATCTGTTTCACGCTTGGTAAGGCAGACATTATAATGATCTCAATTTCATCACTATCGGTTTGTTCAATATATTGATTTTTAATCCAAATACAGATGCAAATAAAACAAGAGGGCCTCAAAGGCCCAAAGTCGCTCACCCGAGATACAAAGGAACTGACCTGCTCTGTGCAGCCCAAGATGTCATAAGAACAAATGTTCTGAACAAGTTTCATTAAGGGTGTCATGATACGCTCACCTTACGATAGGATACGCATCGCGGTACAGTGTGTACGATACAATACGTATCGCGAAACGTATCGTCAGATGGAAACAACAAACAAACTATTTAAAACCATTTATTAATTTTATCTAAAGACCTCTACTTATGTGTCATATAATATACAAAAAACCATATAATGTCATGAAAGTACACAAATTGACAATTAGTTATTATTATTCACAAATCTAAAACTTTGATTAAATATGAACACGAAATTATGAATATGTTTAAAAAATACGGACTGCTTTATGTTTCTTTTACTTCGATAGATTTTTTAAGTTAAAAATAAAACGTGTTTACCAACTAGTCAAACTGGCTATCTTTGCTTGTGTCGTAAAAAACTCCAAGCGCAATTAGTAGAACCAGTCAAATATTGCACCTTGTTTCGTGACGTAGGCGACACAGCACATTTTTGAGTGGTTAAATTTAATTTTAATGGTTTCAAAGAATTTGCGAAATTCTCAGCGGAATCACAAAATTACAGCTCCTGCTTAGGAAATTCGTTATATAAAGCAAATGTTTATACGAAATAAACGCCTACCACTTTCTTACAGATAACACAAAATGCTTCCATATTTTTTATTAGAAGCTGGCTGGAGGTGATTTCAATTCAACTTGCGCCATTTTGTTTGGGCGAATTACAGTTACTACCCTTGAAATGCGTCATGGAAAATGCCGTAGCGTACCGTACGGACTCGGAGGCGTATCGTGAACTGTACCGAGGGGAGACTATTACGATATACCGTCCCACGGAGTACCGTGACACCCTTAAGTTTCATGAAGAGCGAATTATAAATGTAACTTTTACAGTGCTAACAAGGTTTTGCTACAGCCATAAAAGGATAACTTCCCTGCCCCCTGGCGGCTATGTTTTTTTAAACAGACCAGAACTATTTTCAAACTCATCCAAGATATCATTAAAACAAATGTTCTGGCCAAGTTTCCTGAAGATTGGACAATAAATGTGACTTTTAAAGTGACAAGTTTTTACAATAGCCAAATAAGGAAAAATGCCCCTCCCCCTGATAGTCATGTTTTTCAACCAACCGGAACCATTTTCAAACTCGTCCAAGATATCATCCAGACAAATCTTCTGACCTAGTTTCATGAAGATAACAACTAAGTTTTAACAAGGTTTTACTATAGCCATGTAAGCAAAAATGCCTCGCTCCCTGGTGGCCATGATTTTCAACAGACCAGAACCATCTCAAATCGTCCAAGATATTATTGGCACAAATCTTTTGACCAAATTTCATGAAGATCAGACAATAAATGAGGCCTCTAGTGTGTAAACAAGGCAAATGTTGACACTGTACACGGGACAAAAAGGCGATCACAAAAGTTCACCATGAGCACATTGTGCTCAAGTAAGCTAAAAATTTTTTTTTTAATGTACTGTCAGTTTATTCTGAAACAATCTGACTTACTGCATGGAGAAACTCATGAAACATATGATCTGTGGATGGGTGTTATTTCTGAACTTTGTCACACTGCTAGTCCTCAGTCATGACAAATTTAAAATCAATGGCCATTTAAATTTTATTTCAACACATAAAGATCTTATTAGGAAGGGCAGTTAAGCACCTGCAAGTCAGGTGTTATGTTGATATTGTCATATATTTTTCCAGCCCAATGAAACTTTAAACAATATTGAAATTAGTTCAAGGCTCTATAAAGGTGACAAATCCAATTATTATGCATATCAAATGGTCTGATTTTTACTGGATTTCAATTACTCTTGCATAAAAACTGCTAATAAAACAGCTTAGGTACAACGTTGTCAAGAATTATGGAAGATAAACCTGTTTCATAATTGGAAGAAATGTTTACATTTTTGCAACTAACGTGATGTGTAGCCTCAGAGCGGTGACATATGCTAAAAATAGCCGAAAGAAAATTCCATTTTAATTCTATTTTAAACAACTTTTAACCAGCAAAAGGTACCTTATTAGATCACTACAAATGTTTTAACCATTTAGAAGAGACCTACTTTGTGGGTGATACCAGAAAACGTTAAAAATCATCGTTAAATAATTGGTGACCTGAGTCACTTTCACTTTCTCTTTTCCGAGTAAACAGCAATGTAAATAAACTGATTGTTTGTAAACACAATTGACTTGGAGGACACTTTATTTTGAGCTCAAAACAAGTTGTTTTGCTTATTTTTCATTGTAATGTCCAATAGCATATATCTATTGTTTTTTGATAACCTTTATGAATAAAATATGAAAAAAATATTTAAAAATCGGTAAATAATTACCGATCTTCACCTTTATGGAGCCTTTAATGATTTAAAATAAAGTTTTGTAAAATAAATATCTCCTATTATTAACAATTATAATGTAAAATTGTATTCACGAGAATGGAGTTTGTGGTACTTCATATTCACAATTATGTTTATTTAGACTCTTGAAATGTGGCAATATAAATTATCGTTTTAAATGAATATTATTATTATTAAAGACAAAAATTATCTCCACCTTTCAAACGTCAAAATTAGGTGCAGGGGTTTTTCTAGCCATTTTAAGAAAAGGAGTCTGGTTAAATTGGGATTTTTTAAATCAATAAAATGGCAAATTTGGAGATTTGTTATCGACACAATGGATCAAAGTGGGATTTATCAATAAATATTGACATATTAGGACAAAATAATATAAATTATAATTAAATACTTTGTTAGATGCTTATGAAATAAAATTGAGACATAATATTAATTGGACACTTCTTTGTAAAACAAAAATATAAAAAAATATAAAAAAAAAGGCACTTTTTTTTTACAATTTCTGTTTGGGATAGAGTCTGTTTGCTTTGGATCGGGTCCGTTTAACCGCCTTTTTTTAATAGCAGAAAAACTCCTGAAGTGGCACAAACTTTTTCTGACTCAGTGATAACCCAATGGACACCATATCAATTATGCCACTGCAACCTCAATCACTTACCTTAGTACACAGCAAAAGTAGCTGATAGACCAGTGCTGGTATGTCAGACATGTCCAGTTCACCGAACATGCGGAGAATTTTCTCAATGACAAATTTCAGTTCCTCGTTAGATAGCGGGACATCCTTGAACATGGCTGCCAGGTTGATGACACTTTTTGGATCCCATCTGAAATGTGTGACAAGAATCATTAGGCAAGTCGGAAAAATAACACTCTTCTTGTTGTGATAAAAATATTACTGTAAAACAAGATGGACCTACAGCACTTAAGCGCTTACCTGAGTAAAAGGTAAAAGACTTGACATGGTGTCCTAGATTTTAACCTGGCCTTTCATTGTCAAGATTAACATTCCTTCCAAGTTTCATCAAGATCTGACCAGCAAACTGTTATTCAAGATAAAATTCTGATGCTCGTAACTATGTCAAATATCAATGGAACAGAACAACAAGAGCACCGCATAGCGGGTGCCAACGCTGGGCTCTGGGTGCAGTTTTGAATAAATGAAAGCTTGTCAGAGACAAGGGACAAAATTGTCACAAAACCAGGTTTTCATTGTGAAAAAAAGTCTGATTAAGGGAGACAACTCAAACTGAACTTTTGAAATGAACAAACAAAATTACCCCCCTTTGTAAGTTTGTTTCAAAATAAATCTATTTTAAGTTGTGGTGACCTTGACATTGGAGATATTGACGTGATTCTTTCGTGCGACACACCGTCCCATGATGGTGAACAAATGTGCCAAATAATTGTAAAATCTCACAATGAATGACATAGTTATGGCCCGGACAAGCTCATTTATTGCCAATTTCGACCTTTGAACTCAAAGTGTGACCTTGACCTTGGAGATATCGACGTAATTATTTCGCGCGACACACCGTCCAATGATGGTGAACAAATGTGCCAAATGATTTTAAAATATGACAATGAACGACATAGTTATGGCCCGGATAAGCTTGTTCCGCCCGCCCGCCAGCCAGCCTGCCCGCATTCGCCAATCTAATAACCAGTTTTTTCCTTCGGAAAACCTGGTTAAAAACCTGGTTAAAAAAACACTTTGATTTTAGAGCCTATGTTTAAGTTTTACATTAGAGGTCACAGTGACCTTGACCTTTGACCAAGTGACCCAAAAATGGGTGTGGCATGTAAAACTGATGAAGGTGCATCTACATGTGAAGCTTCAAAGTTGTATGTGGAAGCACTGTGATTTTAGTGCCTATGTTAACGTTTCATATTAGAGATCAGTGACCTTGACCTTTGACCTAGCGACCCAAAAATGGGTGTGGCATGTAGAATGCATCAAAGTTCAGCTACATATGAAGTTTAAAAGTTATAAGTGGAAGCACTTTGATTCTAGAGCCAATGTTAAGGTTTTAGCACGACATGGACGGCAGATGAGCTGGCTATGACAATACCTTGGGTTTTCTCCAAAAAACACAGAGATAAACATCTGCCTTGATATGACTCACATTCCAAATATCAGGTAAGTTTCTGAAAGCATTTCAGAAAAGTGTTATTTTAGAGTAATGTCTATGGCACTTTACTTTGTCAAAAATCATTGGATTTACCCGCCCTGGATTTGAGCAAAAAAAACACTGCAAAGTCTTATAAAAAAAACTATGATCATTATAACTGAGCCTTGTCCTCGGAAAACTGAGTTTGATGCATGTGCGTAAGGTGTCTGCCCAGATTAGACTGTGCAATTCACACAGGCTATTCTGGTACAACACATACCACCTAAACTGGATTTTTGCAAAGAAGAGACTTCCTTTCCTTTCAAAATACCATAAAAGCTGAAAGTGTTATCCCTGGCTAGCCTGTGTGGACTACACAGGCTAATCTGGTACGACACTACGCACACCATGAAGTCCAGTGTTTCAAGAACAAGGCTCTAGTAATCAGAGCAAACCTGCAGGAACACATGCTATTCAAGACGCGGCCCTTGTAGTCGGTCCCCTTCATGTGGTTCCCAGCATAGTGGATGTTTTCCTGGGCAGATATGGCCGACAAGATCTTTGGAAACAGCTCAAGAGACCTGCAGTGGTTTTGGCCAGAGTCATGATTTCCACACTTATTTACAAATCTTCTCAGGTAAAACTTACGGAAATTCCTTAGATTCTTAAATTTTGGCAAGTCTGTATGTGCTTCCAAAGAAGTTGGTTCCAACATTGAAATGTTTTAAACAATACAATATTGCTAAAATAATGTCATCTTGTTTTCAACTTTCTCAAGTTTATCAAGTAAACTGAAAACATTTTATTTGGATAGACAAATTTCCCTGACATTCACATATATCAAACTTCTATTAAGATTTCAATGAGATTTTTGAATAGTGGCCCTAGGCCTTTTAACATTGGCTCGTGAAAAGGCCAAGTTTTCAGGTTTTTTTGGTTTTGTGGGAAGATATAGCATTTAAGTTTCATGGAACTAAAACAATGCAAGTGTTTTTGTAAAAATGTTACGATAAAAAGGAACAGCCCTGTAGGCAGATATTGCGATTGGACTGATCACAGTTCTAAGAAAATTTTGAGTGGCACCAAAAGGTGGCTCTTCAATTTCTTAACAATAATGGTCATGAATATATGACAAACTATTTGTGCACTCTTAATTCTTTTAAGTAATGCAGTTCTTCCTGTCAAAATTTACCATTGAGTGAAGCGCTCTGAAGATAAAGACTTCTTATGGTTTATCAGTACCAAACACTGCCTCAAAAAGTGGCACAAGTACAGCAAGCATATAAAGACTGCATAAACATACTTGGTAGAGAGAGTAACATCTGACTTGATGTTGTCCAAGTAGATACCAGCTAGTTCAGCCAGTGTTGTGCCTGGAAGTGTGTCAGCCTGCATAGAAAAAACAAGACATTGACTGTAAATCAATTACTGTCACAGCTAAGGGTGATGCAGCCAATTGCCAACCCAAGGGTAACATACTGTAAAAACCCAGTCATAAATCCAGATTTTTTTCCTAACAAAAATTGATTGAAGTTACAGTCTCGACTTATGAGGTTGTTCATGAAAAGAAAGAATTTTGAGGAAGATAAGAGTCGCTTGCATGCTTATAGTTGATGTTATTTGAGAAAACTTGTTTATTTACAGCCCAAAACAGTCTTGTAATTCACAATTTGAAATTGCTAGGTAACAATATATTTTTACTACTATAACTACTTTGTTTAATAAAATTAAATTGTTTAACAATAAAGTTGCGTCACAGAATCTGACTATTAACAGAAACTGAGGATTTTATAATTATATTGTATCCTTTTATTGAGGATTTTAAATTAAAATACTAAGATCTTTGTTATTTATTTAATGTCAATATCTTAACATTACCTCAAGCATCAGGAGTCCAACAAGTTCCGATGCCATTTTGTTGTTCACTTCATATTTCTGAAGCGCTGATATGCACTGTTTGTAAACATGACACCGTCGTTCAACGCTTGAAGAATTTTCTGGTGGAGAGCCTAGCAAGCAACACAATTAAAAGCATACAACACTTTCAATATGTTAAATAACCATGCTGACTCAAGCTAAACTTTCTTTCTGCATGTAATAATGCAAAAGAAAATTATTATTAATATGCAATAAACTATTATCAACATCTGAGAAAATTGCTTAAAGAGGAAACTGTCCAAGGTTTTATATCAAACAATAATATAATATATTAAAATATATAAATTACAAAGAAGTGTATTTTATATAACTTTTTTTGTTATGACTTTTGCACCTAATAATTTAATGGAACAGCAGTACAGCTAGTGCTGTGGTTGGTACACTCGCTTGTCACCTAGGCAACCTGTGTTCATTCCCGTTACTGGCAGCATGTGAGTTTGGTTGGTGGTCACCATACAGGACCGGTGGGGTTTCATCCAGGTACTCCAGCTTCCCCCCTCCCATAACATAAGACCACCTCCAAAATTAAAAATCTTTCAGTTAAAACAAAATAGCTGGAAATTGCAGCTTTAATTCAAAACTTGTCCCATCGTTCATGAGTCTAGTAAGTTCTTTAGGTAGGAGTGCTGGGGCCCACTCTGGGTCCACACATAATGTAGCCTCTGGCTGGGGCCCACTCTGGGTCCACACATAATGTAGCCTCTGGCTGGGGCCCACTCTGGGTCCACACATAATGTAGCCTCTGGCTGGGGCCCACTCTGGGTCCACACATAATGTAGCCTCTGGCTGGGGCCCACTCTGGGTCCACACATAATGTACCCTCTGGCTGGGACCCACTCTGGGTCCACACATAATGTAGCCTCTGGCTGGGGCCCACTCTGGGTCCACACATAATGTAGCCTCTGGCTGGGGCCCACTCTGGGTCCACACATAATGTAGCCTCTGGCTGGGGCCCACTCTGGGTCCACACATAATGTAGCCTCTGGCTGGGGCCCACTCTGGGTCCACACATAATGTACCCTCTGGCTGGGACCCACTCTGGGTCCACACATAATGTAGCCTCTGGCTGGGGCCCACTCTGGGTCCACACATAATGTAGCCTCTGGCTGGGGCCCACTCTGGGTCCACACATAATGTAGCCTCTGGCTGGGGCCCACTCTGGGTCCACACATAATGTAGCCTCTGGCTGGGGCCCACTCTGGGTCCACACATAATGTAGCCTCTGGCTCGGAAAGGACCTCATAACTTCAAAATACACACTAACACACACAATTTCATTATCAAGACCCTATGACTTTGAATTTTGACCTGTTGACCTCAAAATTAATAGATGTCTTCATTTCTACCTGGCAACCAGCCTACTAATTTGGATTACGGTAGGTGTACGATTTTAAAAAATTGTGCCATAACAAAGTGATTTACTGACCGACAGGTACAAGGCAGTTTACAGAGGGAGGGGGGTCTACATCCTACTGACACTTTTTCAGGGTTAGCTGATGTACAAGTACTAAGTTCAAATACGTATCAAAGGACTGGTAATTGATAACTGCCCCACTTATATAACAGAGATGTGTGTGTGTGTGGTGGGCCAACTGAGCTAGCTGATCAAAGGTTTAAAGACATGCTTAGCCATTTACCACTCAGACACACATTTTACCTGTTCGTTGTCCCTTAAAAAATCAAATTAAATTAAATACCTTTCTAAACCGATTCCTGTTGGTTTTTTTGCTTCCTTTTCAACCCTAAGATACCAATAAAAGCAAACAGCATAAGACTTGAACACTCTGCCAGTTACTCACATTTTTTTGTTGTTTTTATGCAAGTTGCATATAGATATATATTGCAGGGCTTGCACTAAGAAATAAATTTTGGAAGTCCTGACTTCCTGCCCTTTACTTATGGAAGTCCCACTCAAAAATGTTGGAAGTCCAAACAACTTTAATGTTGATGTTAACAGAATATCAACTGCATATATGATCACAAACTCTTCCCATCCATTTTGGGTCATTTTAATTCTGTGAAAGTAACTAGATATATCATGCAACAAGGCGGAGACTACCCTAGGCTTTAAAAATAGGGAGAAGTTTGGAAAATCAGGGTATAAGTTTGTGCAAACAATATCGACTTAAAAGACAAAACATGTTAATTTCAAAACTTTTATTATTTCTATCATTTTACTATGTTCATTCTAAAAACAATAAATTCTCAATAAAATCTACTTAATCATAACACATTTAAGTCATTCAACACATTTAAGTAATTTGAGATATGTGCGGTTGCACCTTTTCATCACATATTTATTGTCATTTTATTATCCTCATCCCTATGACTGCATTTGCAACAAAACACAATCTTAATGAATGGTCATGATGGAGCATCTAGCATATCAATTACTGTTTATTCGAATACTATACATGTCCGAAATATGTACACTTAATAAATGCCTTACCAGTTTAACTTAAATAATCCAAACTTTCCATGTTGTTATCTGGTTTAACAAACCTTATCAAATGTTTGTCAAATCCATTTAATGTTTTCTCCATTATTGAACTAACCTTACTTGTAATTTGAATCACCACTTTAAACTGAATGCGGGTTGAATGTTACAATAGGTCAGCCATTTGCAATGTCGTAGGTCATGACGTAGCAATTTAATTTTACTCGGATAATTTATATCTAATCCAGGAAATGTGTTTTCTGAATGTTTCTGACTAGTAAAATGACTTGTTAGTATAGAAAATGAACTGTGATTCCAGTTTATATAAGATGGTTATTACTCGTAATTATCGGTGGATTAACAAACTGAGAAAACTCGCGGGGTCTAATACGGTAGTGAATTTATGTAATTATTTAAACTTTGATTAGTTTTGTTTTTCTTTAATTATTTTTGCCGTCTTTCTTTTATCGTGCCGTCTGCCCAAAACCAGCAGTTATCTCCTAATCATTAGACAACATACGGCACGCGCAAAGAGGCACGAGTGTGTTGTTCAAAGAGGCACGAGTGTGTTGTTAAAGCAACCAATATTAAGTGACTGCTTTGTAACGGTCAATTTGCGATCCGCGCGGGGGGGGGGGGGGGGGGGGGGGGGGGGGTAAATTGTGTAACCGTTAGATAAACAACACACAATAAACTTGATAATCACCTGCGGGCGGTAGCAAATATAAGGAGGCGGAGTTTAGACTGATCGAGACGTGTGCAAAACACATTGAGTCGGCAGAAAGCAGTGTTGATTGAAGTGTTATTTTAATCGACAACTTACGTCACGGGTTGCTATTTTCGGCGTATGACCAATTTTAAGGAAGTACAGTGGACGTCATGGGGTTTTGTTATCGGCGTATGGAAACAATTATCGGGCGTAATATACGGCCGTACGCCGCTTAGTGCAAGCCCTGTATTGATTTTGCTTCTATGTAGGAAAGGGTTCAGTAATGTTACACCAGTGCTCCAGCTTGGATTTGAAAAGGGCAGGGGAGCTATTTTGTCAAAAGGGCACTCGATGTGCAGTTTTTTGTCAAAAGGGCACTTTCGAGCGCACATGCGTAAATTATCTGGAATGCTCCCTGCTGCATATAAATTTACATGTTATTATTATTTGTTAGAATATATTATTCCCATTATTATTAAACCATTTAAATAAAATGTCAAAAATGAGGAATAAATTAATTACAATGTAATAAGAGATTTATAAATTATCATACGTACAAAGATTATTTTTTTTTTGTAAATATAAGGGCAGGGCCTCGGGAGGGCAGGGCTTAGGGAGGACAGGGCAGGGCGGGGCAGGGCCTCGGAAGGACAGGGCGGGCCTTCGGGAGGGCAGGGTGGGGCACCCTTCCATTAAGGCCAAGCTGGCGCTCTGTACACCTACCAAGCAGAATGGCTCTGACAAGTGTGAAGGTATCGTTTCTGCCCTTGATCACTTTCTGTTCAATCATCTGACCCAGCTGTAAAGAAAACATAACAAAGTAGAATAAAAACAGATTAGTGAATAAAAGTTTGCCTTTTTGTCACGAATTATTTTATCTGTCATCAGAGAAATCAACATCTTTTGATTCAGCTATTCACTTAAAAAACATCCGCATTTGCATAAATAACAAGGGCTGTTTGTAAAAACATGCATGCCCGCCCCCCTCCCCCCCCATATGGGCTGTCAGTTGTAGTGGCAGCCATTGAGTGAATACGTTTTTTGTCATTGTGACCTTGACCTTTGACCTAGTGACCTGAAAATCTATAGAGGTCATCTGCCAGTCATGATCAATGTACTTATGAAGTTTTATGATCCTAGGCTTAAGCATTCTTGAGTTATCATCCGGAAACCATTTTACTGTTTTGTGTCACTGTGACCTTGACCTTGACTTAGTGACCTGGAAATCAATAGGGGTCATCTGCCAGTCATGGTCAATGTACCTATGAAGTTTCATGATCCTAGGCGTAAGCATTCTTGAGTTATCATCCGGAAACCATTTAACTGTTTCGAGTCACTGTGACCTTGACCTTTGACCTAGTGACCTGAAAATCAATAGGGATCATCTGCCAGTCATGATCAATGTTCCTATGAAGTTTCATGATCCTAGGCGTAAAAATTCTTGAGTTATCATCCCCAAACCATTTTACTGTTTGGAGTCACTGTGACCTTGACCTTTGACCTAGTGACCTGAAAATCAATAGGGGTCATCTGCCAGTCATGATCAATGTACCTATGAAGTTTTATGATCCTAGGCCTAAGCATTCTTGAGTTATCATCAAGAAACCATTTTACTATTTCGAATCACTGTGACCTTGACCTTTGACCCAGTGACCTGAAAATCAATAGGGGTCATCTGCCAGTCATGATCAATGTACCTATGAAGTTTCATGATCCTAGGCCTAAGCGTTTTTGAGTAATCATCCGGAAACCATCTGGTGGACAGACCGACCAACAGACATGTGCAAAACAATATACCCCCTCTTCTTCGAAGGGGGTCATAATAATGAGTAACACAAAATTTAGGGCAGGATTTAAATGGAATTTTAAACAAAAAACAATACCTTTAATATCAATTTTATTCATTTGTAATATCTCATACTGAACAGAATACTGTCGGATAAAATATACCCTTTTTTCTTAAATTACTTCTTTATTAATAAAAAATATTTAATGAAAAATGTACATATATATCCTAGATTTGTTGTCTTCAAACATGATTTTGCACATGAAATTGAAAGAATAGGTTTCGATCTAATATCATTGGTCTATTAACGGATTGTTCATTATTCCTTGTATTGGCCTACAGATATCGTCTAGTGTTTGTTGACCGGGCACTGCATCAGTCTCTTTGGGTTCCGCAATCTTCATCATAAACGAGCGTTTAAAAAAGCGGATGACAAAACTGTTACGTAAAGATACAAAATATTGATTGTTTGTTTATTCGTGCTTATCTCTGCGCAAAAATTATGGGCATTAGAATAATTACATCCAGCTAGTTTGTTGACACACGAAAGCGAAAGTATGGCGTCAAAATCGGCATAAACACAGACACTGGCGTTTTTTTTAACCGTTTCTTATTGATATTTGTTTGAAAAAGTAGCCGGCGCCTAGATTGTAGGTAACCAGCGAAATCGCCAGCAGCCAGTGCTTCCCGAGAAAAGTGATTACAACGATCTTTCTCATGATTTTCGGTTTTCATTATAAATTATGTCATGTTTATTTCAGATTGATATTTTGATTACTCACGGGTACACATACTTGTGTTAGTTTGTTTTTGGTTTATCAATAGGTTTATCAAATGTAAAATAAGTCCTTGTTAGTGAAAAAATTATTTTTTTTAGAGAAACATGAACAAGAGTTTTTGTTCTTCCATTAAGAGGCTAGTTATTGAAAAAGAACATCGTAACAAACCTTAGAAACCAATTAGAAGGGCCTATATAATGAGAAACGGTGTTCATGATACTGATCACTACATGGAGCTTAGTCTCCCCAGTATTTTGGCAAAACATTACCAATTTTAATGCAGTTTTTGATGTTATGTGCAAGAATACACATTAAACTATAAATTGAAGTATTAAATCTGTATGTTTTTCAATCTTTTCACTTAAAATATTTAGATGTTTTCATTAAGAGGGCAGATAAAACGGATACACATGCTACCAACTACACTGTAACTCCAATATAGCGCGGTCAATGGGGTCCAAGCCGCGAAACAGCGTTATAACGGATCCGCGTTATAGGTTTTGAGCTCATTTACTGCAGGGCGCTATAAAAAAACGGGTATAGAATAGCCTATAATATAGGTCATGTATATTGCCATGCTGTGTTGACGCAAATACATGCATATTAACCGAATCGTATCGATAACAGTATACATACCGCTTTTCTTATGTGCACATTTATCCGATAATCCAATGAAATTACAACATAACTTAAAAATAATAATCTTGAACATTAATGACGATATATGTTTAAGAAATTCGTAAACACAACCGTTCGCATATATGCCATTTTCAGAAGTGTTAAGAGAACAGTGCATTATGGGGCAGAGCTTTCATTGGACGAGCGACTTTAAATTAAGATTGAATGCAATACGACTCATGTACAAAAAATTGTTTTATTGCGTCATACGCATGCAAAAAACGTGTTTCCCTGGTACTTTCTGATACCGCGCGAAAATGAAAGTGAAACTCTGTTAACAATTGCCGGTACACTGCGTTCGCATGTAAATAAATCGTCTGCATTATTTAATTTCTTATACACGAACTGAAAGATTAAATGACATAATACTAGAATGATAATGAAATGACAGAAAAAGTTGTTTTATACAGTAGGCAGTATATTTCACAGCCGCTCATTTAATATAGTCAAACTGCAACCTTATCAAAGTATGAGATGTTTCAATCGTTTTGAATTACTTAAATTGTATAACTATCCCGCGTGCACTTAACTTATGGAAATTATCGCACTGAACCGCTCTGATGAGGAATACATGTAATAAACACTGACACGCGAGTTTTTCACACCTTTCTTGACATTACACAACAGATTAACACCAATTAGCTGTTGGTGTTGTTTAACCTCGAGGCGATTATAATCGGTTCAACGGACGGTTGAATAAAGCAATCAACATGACTGTGATTGCCGCCATCTTTGAATTGTCTGAAAATACATGAAGTTGCATAAAACGGATTTGAATCAGAAATCAAATGGAAGGTTGGAGAAAAAAGGGGATCCAAGCACCCTCCGCGTTATATTGGATTCAGCGTTATAACGGAGCGCTTTATATTGGAGTTACAGTGTATAAAGTTGATTGATCTTGAACAATATACCTCTTGATTTGGAATTCTTTCCAAACATTCTATCAGTTCTTGTGTTTTATTTTCCTCTGCTAAGTTTGTAATCTTCTTATCCATGGTGCTGAAATGTAGAACCAAAACTTCAAATAAAAAAACACAACATTGACATTATGACTGAGTAACTGAGGTTCATAGACATTTCGTGCCACTACCAGTTCGTGCCACTGGTATTTGTGTTGAAAAGGGGTAGACGTTTCGTCCCACTCATAATGTATAGGCGGATACGTGTGAATAATGCCGTATACATGTAGGTGTGAATGATATTGGGGTGTATATTAATGTAGTATCCTCTGTGTGCCTAATTTCGATCAGGTGCCTAAGTTCGATCAGGTGCCTAAGTTCGATCAGTTTTTTTATGACGTATTTTAGAATACCAGCACTCGCATCACGCGCCAGCCTTCCTGTGAAAACTCATTACAGAAGTCGTATTTCCATCAACCTCTCGTAAAAATGCGGTTTAAACAGGTATTTATGAATAACAAAATATAAATTATGTCAATTACCTTATTTTTTATGCATATATCGTGCTTATATTCTTTAAATCACCATTAAATTCATAAAACATCCATCAAAATACACCTTTCTACATTGTCAAGAACGCTGCAGTTTTCAGGGGAGGTAAGAAAAGTCTCAGTAAATAAGCCCTTTGTTTTTAATGGGGCTCAAAAGGGGGCATTCATAAATCAGATCGACGCATTACATTTTAAGATAATAGACGTCCAATTTAGACGTTGTTAATTGAAGCTCTTTATTGCAGCCCCATTGTCTTTGTTTTCCACCACTTGATTAAGAACAAATAACTACTCATATTGTAAAGTTATTTTTTATTGCGTTTTTTTAAACAAATTAATATATACTTTGGGTATCTACAATTTCAAACATTGTTGAGCGAAACAGTCGTATCTCCTTCATTTTTAAATAAACGACAATATTCTCCTTATATCTAGACTCGTACAATGCTTTTGAATTTCAGTCTAAACCTACAAAATTCAGTGGGAAGTATAGACAGTACACAAAGGAATCTTTGCTAAGAGCCTATGAAGAAGTAACCGGAAAAGGAACTTCTGTTATGAAGGCATCAGTGATTTTTGGTGTTCCATATGGCACCCTTCTTGACAGGGTAGCCGGACGTGTACAGGCTGGCGCTTTAAAAAATGAGGAAACTCTTTTTTCCAAAGAAGAAGAGCTGGGCATTGTGGAATATCTGGAGACATTTGCCCAGCTTGGCTACGGCGTCACAAGCTCTAAGATAAAAAATGTTGCAGGCGACCTTGCCTTCCATCTACGAAAGCGTCCCCACAATAAGGCATTAAGCAATCGGTGGCTCAACAACTTTCTGAAACGCTGGGAATCCATAATAAGTTCCATGAGACCAAGCTCGCTCGAAACAAGCCGTGCCAAATGTTCAACACCCGAAACTGTCGACAAATATTTTACAAATCTTCGAGAAACAATGGAAACATATGACCTCTTCAACAAGCCACAGTTCATCTACAATGTGGATGAAACTAGAATCCAACCAGAGCACAGACCCCAAACGTAATTGCGCCCCTGCATGAAAAGGCACAGGCTGTAATGTCGCCTCGTTCGACAACTACAACCATAATAGGGTGTGTAAATGCCATCAGAAATTCGATTCCCCCATTCTTTGTATTCAAGGGCAAGAGGCAGAATCCGGATCTGATGAAAGGGAGTTTACCTGGAGCAGGGTATACAATGTCATCGTCCGAATGGTCTTATGCTCAAGTATTTAGAGAATACCTCGAGTTTCACTTCCTGCAGAATGTACGATGGGGAATTGATGACAACCAACCCATATTATTAATATTTGATGGCCATGCAAGCCACACTTCTAAACCACTGATAGAATGGGCAGTATCAAAAAACATCATTCTTTTCGTGTTACCAGCCAATACTTCGCACATATTACAGCCGTTGGACATTGCCGTTTTTGGACCCTTTAAAGGGTACTATTACAGAGAGTGTGCGACCTACATGCGCGAAAACATCGGACATGCTATTACACGGTACCAAATGGCTGACATTGCATGCAAGGCATATCTCAAAGCAGCTACACCGAGCAACATCGTGTCTGCCTCCAAAAAGACTGGGATTTTCCCTTTTAATATTGACACAATTAATAAAATCAAACTCTTTCCATGCGAAGCTTTCAGAGATACAAATCCATTCGAAAAATTAAAAGCTGTTAAGTCCGGTAAAGAAGCTGTGGATGCGTATCTTAAGGATATGTACACAGAAAAACAAGTTTATCCAGTGAAATCCTGTGAGTGCAGCTCCGCTTGTAAAGCCAAGCCAAGTGCGCCCAAGAGACCTAAATTAAGTGGAAAAGAAATCACAAGCCATACTTATATTGAAGAAATCGAGGCATACGAACAGGAAAAGGAGCACACTGTAAACGAACAAACGGTCAAAAAGCAAACTGTGGACAAACACATAAATTAAAAGGTTGGTATTGAAGAGGTCATGTCTTCTAAAAAATCCAAAGGAACATTGTGCATCAGTCCCAAGCCTTCAACAAGTGGAATAGTCACGCACACCACTTTAATTCAATCGGACTC